>NC_042621.1:295409151-295654371 GCF_901001135.1 Rhinatrema bivittatum | reverse complement strand
GGGATTTACGCCAAGGGGGGGGGGTGTAGACAGGGCCGGGCGGTGGGTTAGGTAGAGGAAGGGAGGGGAAGGTGAGGGGAGGGCGTTAGAGGATTCCCTCCGAGGCCGCTCCGATTTCGGAGCGGCCTTGGAGGGAACGGGGGTAGGCTGCGCGGCTTGGCGCGCGCCGGCTATACAAAATCCATAGCCTTGCGCGCGCCGATCCAGGTTTTTAGATACGCGCGGCTCCGCGCGTATCTACTAAAATCCAGCGTACTTTTGTTTGCGCCTGGAGCGCAAACAAAGTAGGCTATTCGCGCTCGTTTTAAAATCCGCCCCTTTGAGAATAGTGCAGTATTGATGGAGTCTTTGTATGGAGTTGTTTTTTCTGTATTACTAATAAAAGTAATGTATGTTCAGCAATGTCTGAAATAGCTTTGGAAAGATACAGTTCTGTTCTAGACTCTGTCATCAGGAGAATTTCCCAGCAGTATGAAACCCGAGAGCTGTAACCTCCCAAGAGAGAAGGGAAGGTGGGATAACGTAGGGGCCCTGGTCAACAAGTGTTTGATACAACAAAAAGCAAAGCACATCAAAAGCTAAGAAAGAAAAGCATTTTCAGAGTGTAAAATTAACTTGCCTATCGCTTTTTAACAACCCTGACAATTTCAGCTTTAATAAGACAACACACTACTTGTGCTTTACGTTTATGTAATACTATGCTGACATGGATTTTCCTGAGCTGCTCTTTGACAATTGGGTTCTGTAAATGAGACAAAAGATTTAATCATTCTATTATTTTCCACCAAACGCTGCACTGGGCGTGAGGTACTTCTGTGTCTTTGAACTCTCGACCCATTGCTTTTAGGTTCTCTTGTTGAAATTTCCACACGCAGCTCCTTCTTACCAGAGTTCCAATTCCACTTCAAAAGAATATGCAGTTGTATTAAAGATTTGTGGCATGATTTAAGGCAGGGGTGGCCAGCTGGTGTCTCGTGAGCTACATGTAGCTCTTGGAAAGACAACATGCGGCTTTTTGACCTGGTCCCAAACTAAGCTCATCGCCGGGGAAGTTCTACCCCGATCTGTGCTGAGTTGTTCAGACACAGGCGGGCAATCCTGAACTCACGGGGTCTGCATGTAAGGATCTTCTCAGTAGCCTTCCCATGGCGGAAGTTAAGACTTGCAACTTCCTCTCCCTTCATAATAGCCTGCTGGCGGTTTGGTTTTAAGATGGACCGGTCTAACTTCTCTTGGGGTTTTTAAAATGGGGATATATTCCCCTACCCTTTGTCCACTGCACTGGCTCTTTAGTACGGGTCATTCTGATTTTTCAGGCCTTAGTCTGTGAAAGGTTGATCACCCTTCTTTTAAGCAGTTGGGCTTGAAAGCGCATGGCTTTATATTATTTTTAAAATGGAAATTGTGTTGGGTGTGCGAGCAAAAAGAACCTGTCTGACAAACCTCATGTAAAGAGTGTGTTGAGTTGGAAATAAATTAATAAGGTCTGGGGGTGACCTGCTAAAGAAGGAAATTAAATACTAATTTTAGCAACTGCAGTCGAAATGAATTTGAGAGGGAGCGCAATTCTTCTGTAGTTGTCCAATGTGGTCAGAATGCAACTTTCAATATTTTTGCATTGTTTATTGGAAACATTTTTGGTGTGTTTGAGATCTGCAGCTGACCAGATGAGCCTGGACATTCAAAAACAGC
The DNA here is from genome assembly GCF_901001135.1 of Rhinatrema bivittatum. Taxonomy (NCBI): domain Eukaryota; kingdom Metazoa; phylum Chordata; class Amphibia; order Gymnophiona; family Rhinatrematidae; genus Rhinatrema; species Rhinatrema bivittatum. Next base: position 295,652,679 of record NC_042621.1, on the reverse strand, counting down.
TTGTCCACTCTTAACCTTATTTAGATCAGTGTTTTATTTATTTATGTGCAGCTTTTAGATCGCGACATTCGTTTTAATAAGATCACAGCGGTTCACAATCACACATGCTTAGCACAGTGCTAAGTAAATTAACGGGTAGCAGCAGTGCTTTACAATTGAATATTTAACTTATAGGAGTGATGACAACGCTTTAACAATTGAAAAATTTACTTAATAAAAATGTAACTATCATAGCACTAAGGAGAATTTAACTCATAGAATAATGACAAAGTAAAGGAAGGCTAATTACCATTAGGGAACTAAATCAAATGGGACTACATCTAAAGAAACTGATCTAATGGTATTAGATCAGTATTACATAATGGGCTGGATTTAAAGGGTTACGCGCATAAGTTATGCGCGCGCGAGCCTATTTTGCATAGGCTCGGTGGTGCGTGCAAGCCTCGGGACGCGCGTAAGTCCCGGGCTTCGCAAAGGGGGTGTGTCGGGTGGGCAGCGGCGAATTTCAGGGGCGAGGCAGGGGCGTGGCACCGGCCCGGGGGCGTGGTCGAGGACTCGGGACCAGCCCCCGGGTCGGGTTGATGGCACGCCAGCAGCCCGCTGGCCCGCTCAGAGTTATGCCTGCCTCTGGCAGGCGTAACTTCGACAGCAAAGGTAAGGGAAAGGGTTAGATAGGGCCGGGGGGGTGGGTTAGGTAGGGGAAGGTGCAGGGGGGTAGAAGGAAAGTTCACTCTTGAGGCCGCTCCGATTTCAGAGCGGCCTCGGAGGGAACGGGCAGCGCGCGCAAGTTGCACAAATGTGCACCCCTTTGTGTGCGCCGACCCCGGATTTTATAAGATACGTGCGGCTACGTGCGTATCTTATAAAATCCGGCGTACTTTTGTTCGCGTCTGGTGTGCGAACAAAAGTACGCGTGTGCGTAAATTATTAAAATCTACCCTGTAGCAGTATGTCTTCAGACCTGATCAGGTGTGCCATGGAAAAGTCAGCCATATCTGATGTTCAGAATCTGGGTCAGCCCCCAACAGCACTAAGAGTCTGAGACCATGGAATCATGCCTGACTCTCCGTGCTAGCTCAGCACACCTGTGAGAGTGGCAATCTATCTTTTGAGAGTGGTAACCAATGGGTAGCATGCAGGGCATGGATAGCCGCTCCCCGTTTTGTGTGCCCCACACAATGCGCACAGCACCTCCTCCCCTTCCCCCTTTGAGTCCTTCCAGTCAGGCTGAGTGAGTTAGGGGAGAGCGTGCACAGAGCACTGGGTGGGGACTTGTTTTTGGAGTGTTAGAAACAGCAGTAGTGGCAGAGATGCTCACATCACACCAACCTCTCCCTTCTGCACTTGTATATAAAGGGAGCTTAGGCCATTGTAATAAGTTCATGTGAGTGTCCATCTCCCTTTCTTTAAAATTTGGAAGAGATACTGGTGGAACTTTCAGTGATTCCCTAGCTCTTTTGACCTTATGAGTCCTCTCCATATCCACACTGCCTGCCCCATGGAGGGTAGGTGTACCGCATAGCATTTTTGTAAATTTAGGTGTGCCTTGGGCTTTAAAACATTGGCAAACACTGGCTGAGACCAAAAGAATCATAAGAACATAAGAAATTGCCATACTGGGTCAGACCAAGGGTCCATCAAGCCCAGCATCCTGTTTCCAACAGTGGCCAATCCAGGCTACAGAACCCTGGCAATTACCCAAACACTAAGAAGATCCCATGCTACTATTGGGCAGTGATAAGCATAGCTATTCCCTAACACCCCAAATTGTAAAACCCCTGCACGCATAAAAATCAGGGGTACGTGCGTGGCCGGACCCTATGCGTGCCACGTGCATTTTCAGAATGGCCCGGCCACAAGCATCACCCCCGATATGTGCAGAAGTGCTGGGGCAAAGGAAAGGGGTGGGCCTGGGGGTAGGGTCTGGGCGGGGGCGGGCCAGGACATGTGCACACAGATATCGTATTTTATAACAAGCGTGCGCACGCCGGAAAACCGCGCATGTGTTTTTATAAGCAACCCCTAAGTCTAGTTGGGTTAATAACAGTTTATGGACTTCTCCCTCTAGGAACTTATCCAAAACCTTTTTAAAAACCCAAGAACATTTCAGCATAATACAGTTTTTATATAGACATTTAGTTTACGAATGTGTGCCAAAATGTTACTTATTTACTTCAGCTTGGAACTGCTTGTCTGCAGATGGTGTATGTAAAAATAAAATACAAAATGCAAGATCCACTATTATACAATACAACAAATAATCAATGCAAGTAGTAAAATTTAATCAACTAGAATATTTAAAACATATCAAGCTGAAACTATCCTTAAGACAGCAACTCAGGTAAAAATACAACACTAATGCAGAATTTTAAAAAAATGAGGAAAAACAGCAACAGGATATACAATTAGACATGAAAAGAACTTTTAAAAGCCATGTTTTATCAGGCATCTAAAAATAAGAAAGACCTTAGGTTAGATTGTCTATCTTCAGTGAAAGAAATGAGCCTTTACTGTGACTCCACGAGGGAGTTGATGTCTCATATTTCTAACCTACAGAAGCAAAATGTAAAATCAGATTCTCGGTATAGAGATGCGCGGGAGTAAAGAATTAAAATGCGAGTTCTTGAATATGCACCAGAAAGAGTTTGAAAAGAAAAGAAACGCGTGCATCCTGTATAATCAGGGTTCCCCAAACTGCGACCCACGAGCCAGCTCCACCTCCAGCTCCAGGAGCTCATTTTTCTGGCCCACAGATCGTTTCATTTCTGTGTGTGCGGGGGGGGGGGGGGGGGGTCCTTCTTGCTCCTCTGCATCCCCCCCCCCCCCCCCACTGCTACGGCAAATGCGGCAAGGCTGATGACATCTTTCCTTGGAACGCTCCGGTTCCCCGCCTCCGACCCTCGCGCACTTGAGAGACGCGGGAGAGCAGACAGGAGCTGCGCAGGCGCAGAGGCAGGGCATGTGTTCCTGTGGGTGGCCACGTGGGAGCGCGTGCCTGCTGCTGCTCCTGCCACTGCTACAACCCGGGACAGAGCAAATTAAAAAACATAAATCAGAAATGGGGTCTGCTGGTGGAGGGGGAAGAGGGGCATCAAACTGTGAGGGGTTAACAACCCCCTCCTCTTGGCTCAGTCCTCTCCGCAGTTTGAAATGTGCAATGTGGCCCTCAGATATTTTAGAGAACGGCTCCAAAATCCTGCCCAGATGGTACCTAACTCCACTGCTGACGGATGCAACCTCCCAATCTTTCACATATAAGTGTTGAAGAGACTGCGGAAAGAGGGAACCTTGGTGCGGATGCCCTGCCTCGTTTCCTTTTAGAAATATACAAAAAATCTTGAAGGTTAATCACAGGGGCAGCGATGGGGGGATCTGGCTAGATTTCTCTTTGCTCTACCTTTAAGTGTTGTGAATCAGCTACAAATAAACTTAGCAACCGTCTCCTGGTGGCTGGGGGATGCACTGTAGCTGCTAATGAGAAAATAAATCCGCTCAGTCCCGGTAAATCTCAGTGGTTAGCCCGGGGTCTGAGAGGTGCGGAAATACATTTTTGCAAGATCGGCCTGGTCTGGAGAGACGTGCGACTCCTGTGTACTGCTTATTCCCTGTGCTCCCCTTTTTTTCTTTGATCTTTCTTCCTTTCCCTGTCTCCGTTAATGTTTATTTTCTTTATCTTAGGAAAATGGAGGTTATTCTACTTACTGTAATCTAAGGCAGTTGGAGGAATCGGTTGCCTAGGTTATGATTGTACAGGCCCTGCAAGTGCCATGTTTGTCTTGCCACAATGACAAATTTGAAGAAGAAGAAACAGAATGTGTGCCGAAGTGCAGACAGCATGCACAGGACAGGCAGAGCAATGAGCAGCACACAGCATGCACAGGGCAGGCAGAGCAATGAGCAGCACACAGCATGCACAGGGCAGGCAGAGCAATGAGAAGCACACAGCATGCACAGGACAGGCAGAGCAATGAGCAGCCACAGCATGCACCAGGCAGAGCAATGAGCAGCACACAGCATGCACAGGGCAGGCAGAGCAATGAGAAGCACACAGCATGCACAGGACAGGCAGAGCAATGAGCAGCACACAGCATGCACAGGGCAGGCAGAGCAATGAGAAGCACACAGCATGCACAGGGCAGGCAGAGCAATGAGCAGCACACAGCATGCACAGGACAGGCAGAGCAATGAGCAGCACACAGCATGCACAGGGCAGGCAGAGCAATGAGAAGCACACAGCATGCACAGGACAGGCAGAGCAATGAGCAGCACACAGCATGCACAGGGCAGGCAGAGCAATGAGCAGCACACAGCATGCACAGGGCAGGCAGAGCAATGAGAAGCACACAGCATGCACAGGACAGGCAGAGCAATGAGCAGCACACAGCATGCACAGGGCAGGCAGAGCAATGAGCAGCACACAGCATGCACAGGGCAGGCAGAGCAATGAGCAGTCACTGCTTTACCCAGTCAGGATGAGATCAGCCTTCTGGGCAAGGGAGCTCTGAAACGGACCTTGAAGCAAAAGAAAAGAATTGCTGAGGAGAAAAGACACAAGAGTGCTGCTAAAATAGAGGTCTGTGCTGTGACAAGGATGGGATCAGAGAGGCTGATGAGCTGAAATAAAGTCAGAGAAGCAGATGAGCCCAAGTCAGCTCTGACTGATTCTTTCATCCTTGGTGGTGGTTAAAACATATAAAAATAAAAAATATATACTTTAGCAGCCACATATGCACAACATTGAATAAGTGCTTGGAGGATTTTGAAAACAGAAAGCCATTCTGAAGCACCCGAGAAGAGATGGACATAATGAAACTCTCTCAGACGTGGGGTGATATTGTAAGCAGCAAGATTTGGGACTTGGAGGGGGGGGAGTAACAGAGCTGTGAAAAGTAAAGCAGGTTCTGTGCTCAGGATCTCAGCAGGAGCGCAGTCACGGCCAGCGTTGCCCAGCTAATGAGGCGGGTTTCAGAGACGTTAAGGAAATGAGACATGAAAGAGAATTCTCCACTGAAGTGGGGAGACCCAAGGAGGCAAGTGTAAGGTGAGATCCAGGAAGGGAAACCAGGGAACGCCGCCTTTAAGTAGTGCCAAAGCACACGAACCCCAGTGGGGAGCGGGGGGGGGAAGCCAGATGTTGGCTAGTGCACGTGGTTAGAGCGGGCCCAGCTTGATGCCCGACGTTCAGAAGCTGCTGTGCACAAGTGCTGTGAACCGAGAAGAAGCTAAAAAAATATGGGGCGGGAGCTTGAAGGTGGTGAGGCCCAGTCCAGCCAGCCAGTCCTCTCCGGTTCCTTATGAGAGAGCAAGCAAGCACCCAATCTCCGGCTTTATCATCGCTTCCATCCTCCTCCTCGCCACCAAGGCTCCTCGGCGTTCTTATGTCAGCTAATGATCACCCAAAGCTCTTCTATATAGTGCTTGTTAGCTTGATATAGATCTGTAATATATGATACAAGCCGTAAAGCCCGTTAAAACGGGCTACATCCCTCTGTCTCTCACCTCCCCCCTCATTCTCTCTCCCCTCACTCATTCACCACCCCCCTCCCCCCCCCACTCCTCTCCACCCTCCCTCTCCTCTCACTCAGTCCCCCTCTCCCTCACTCCCTCCTCTCCCTCCCACTCAGTCCCCCCTCCTCCCACTCACTCAGTCCCCCCCCCTCTCCCTCCCACTCACTCACGTCCCACTCTCCCTCCCTCCCACTCTCAGTCCCCCCTCATCCCTCCCTCCCATTTCAGTCCCTCCCTTCACCCACCTCCATTTCCTCCCGGCGCCGTAAGCGCGACTTCCCGCAACCCCTCACCCGGCTCCATTAACTCCTCCACGCTCCTGCCGCGGCAGATCTCGGGGGGGGGGGGGGCGCGGGAGTGCAACCCCCCCCCGAGATCTGCCGGCAGATCTTGGGAGGAGAAGTAGCGGCACCGCGCGCAGCGCGGCTGCCGGCTGGCTTCTTCCTCCCGCTCCTGCCGGCAGATCTCGGGGGGGGGGGCGCGGGAGTGACACCCCCCCCCCCCCCGAGATCTGCCCGGCAGATCTGGGGAGGAAGAAGCGCGGCACCGACGCTGCGCGCGGCGCCGCTGCTTCTCCTCCCGCTCCTGCGGCCCCACCGCCATTTTTTTTTTCTGACCGACGTCCTTGCCCGCACATGCGCAGTAGAGCTGCGCTCTACTGCGCATTTGCGGGCCGTCGGTCACAGGCCATTTATAAGGTAGATGATATAATATATATGATATAATATATGGACTGTTTCTGCCCCCTTGAACATCCCCCAGGACCTCCTTCCCTTTAGCCTTTCTGCAAAGAATTATTTTCATATGCAAATGAAATTAGAATTCGTAGAGGTTCTCGCAATGAAGCGCAAAAGACCTTACAGGTTACAAAATAGGCCACCTGTCTGCTTAAAGGGAAAGGCAGCTCCTCTTCAGGCAGGGGATGGGAATGGCAATCTATTCAGGAGTATTGTTGTATGGACTAAATATATTTGGAGGGTAGGGGCAGGGGCAGTTTAAGGCAATCTGCTGCCTGAGGCGAGAGATGAGACGGTGCCCCCCCCCCCCCCCCCCCCCCCCCCCCCGTCCCTCCCCATAGGCTCCCTCTCTGGCACCCACATTCAAGCACCCTCACACATGCTCTCTCTCCCCCCCAAGCACCCTCACACATGCTCTCTCTCTCCCCCCCAAGCACCCTCACACATGTTCTCCCCCCCCAAGCACCCTCACACATACTCTCTCACACCTCCAAGCACCCTCACACATGCTTTCTCTCACACCCCCAAGCACCCTCACACATGCTCTCTCTCCCTCCACAAGTACCCTCACACATGCTCTTATATCCCCCAAGCACCCTTGCACATGCTCTCTCACACCCCCCAAGCACCCTCGCACATGCTCTCTCACACCCCCCAAGCACCCTCGCACATACTCTCTCACACCCCCAAACACCCTCGCACATGCTCTCTCACACATCCTCACACATGCTCTCTCACACCCCCAAGCACCCTTGACATGCTCTCTCTCCCTCCCCAAGCACCCTCAACATGCTCTCTCTCCCTCCCCAAACAACCTCACACATGCTCTCTCTCACAACCCCCAAGCACCCTCACACATGCTCTCTCTCTCCCTCCGCAAGCAACCTCACTCACGCTCTCTCTCAAACCCCCAAACACCCTCGCACATGCTTTCTCTCACACACCCCCAAGCATCCTCACACATGCTCTCTCACACCCCCCAAGCACCCTCGCAAATGCTCTCTCTCCCTCCGCAAGTACCCTCACACATGCTCTCTTACACCCCCCAAGCACCCTCGCACATGCTCTCTCCCCCCTTAAGGACCCTCACACATGCTCTCTCATACCCCTCAAGCACCCTCACCCATGCTCTCTCTCACACCCCTCAAGTACCCTCACACATGCTCTCTCTCCCCCTAGCACCCTCACACATGCTCTCTCTCCCTCCCCTAAACACCCTCACACATGCTCTCTCACATCCCTCAAGTACCCTCACACCTGCTCTCTCCCCCCCTAGCACCCTCACACATGCTCTCTCTCCCTCCCCCAAACACCCTCACACATGCTCTCTCACACCCCTCAAGTACCCTCACACATGCTCTCTCTCCCCCCTAGCACCCTCACACATGCTCTCTCACATCCCCAAGCACCCTCACACATGCTTTCTCTCACACCCGCCAAGCACCCTCACACATGTTCTCTCTCCCTCCGCAAGCAACCTCACTCATGCTCTCTCTCACACCTGCAAACACCCTCGCACATGCTTTCTCTCACACCCCCCCAAGCACCCTCACACATGCTCTCTCTCCCTCCACAAGTACCTTCACACATGCTCTCTTACACCCCCCAAGCACCCTCAAACATGCTCTCTCACACCCCCCAAACACCCTCGCACATGCTCTCTCACACCCTCCAAGCACCCTTGCACATGCTCTCTCACACCCCCAAGCACCCTCGCACATGCTCTCTCTCACATCCTCACACATGCTCTCTCACACCCCCAAGCAACCTCGACATGCTCTCTCTCCCTCCCCAAGCAACCTCACACATGCTCTCTCTCACACCCCCCAATCACCCTCGCACATGCTCTCTCACACCCCCAAACACCCTCACACATGCTCTCTCTCACACCCTCACACATGCTCTCTTTCACATCCTCGCACATGCTCTCTCTCACACCCCCAAGCACCCTCAACATGCTCTCTCTCCCTCCCCCAAGCACCCTCACACATGCTCTCTCTCACACCCCCAAGCACCCTCGCACATGCTCTCTCTCACATACCCCAAGCACCCTCGCACATGCTCTCTCTCACACACCCCCAAGCACCCTCAGCACATGCTCTCTCTCACATCCTCAAACATGCTCTCCTCTGACACCCCCAAGCACCCTCACACATGCTCTCTCTCACACACCCACAAGCACCCTTGCACATGTTCTCTCTCACCCCCAAACACCCTCACACATGCTCTCTCTCACATCCTCAAACATGCTCTCTCTCACACCCCCCAAGCACCCTCGCACATGCTCTCTCCCCCCTTAAGGACCCTCACACATGCTCTCTCATACCCCTCAAGCACCCTCACACATGCTCTCTCTCACACCCCTCAAGTACCCTCACACATGCTCTCTCTCCCCCTAGCACCCTCACACATGCTCTCTCTCCCTCCCCTAAACACCCTCACACATGCTCTCTCACATCCCTCAAGTACCCTCACACCTGCTCTCTCCCCCCCTAGCACCCTCACACATGCTCTCTCTCCCTCCCCAAACACCCTCACACATGCTCTCTCACACCCCTCAAGTACCCTCACACATGCTCTCTCTCCCCCCTAGCACCCTCACACATGCTCTCTCACACCCCCAAGCACCCTCACACATGCTTTCTCTCACACCCGCCAAGCACCCTCACACATGTTCTCTCTCCCTCCGCAAGCAACCTCACTCATGCTCTCTCTCACACCTGCAAACACCCTCGCACATGCTTTCTCTCACACCCCCCAAGCACCCTCACACATGCTCTCTCTCCCTCCACAAGTACCTTCACACATGCTCTCTTACACCCCCCAAGCACCCTCGCACATGCTCTCTCACACCCCCAAACACCCTCGCACATGCTCTCTCACACCCTCCAAGCACCCTTGCACATGCTCTCTCACACCCCCAAGCACCCTCGCACATGCTCTCTCTCACATCCTCACACATGCTCTCTCACCCCCAAGCACCCTCGACATGCTCTCTCTCCCTCCCCAAGCAACCTCACACATGCTCTCTCTCACACCCCCCAATCACCCTCGCACATGCTCTCTCACACCCCCAAACACCCTCACACATGCTCTCTCTCACATCCTCGCACATGCTCTCTCTCACACCCCCAAGCACCCTCGACATGCTCTCTCTCCCTCCCCAAGCACCCTCACACATGCTCTCTCTCACACCCCCAAGCACCCTCGCACATGCTCTCTCTCACATACCCCCAAGCACCCTCGCACATGCTCTCTCTCACACACCCCCAAGCACCCTTGCACATGCTCTCTCTCACCCCCAAACACCCTCACACATGCTCTCTCTCACATCCTCAAACATGCTCTCTCTCACACCCCCCAAGCACCCTCACACATGCTCTCTCTCACACACCCACAAGCACCCTCGCACATGTTCTCACACCCCCAAACACCCTTACACATGTTCTCTTCTCAAGCATCCTCACACATGCTCTCTCACACCCCCCCAAGCACCCTCACACATGCTCTCTCCACCCAAGCACCCTCACACATGCTCTCTCCACCCAAGCACCCTCACACATGCTGTCTCCCCCCAAGCACCCTCGCACATGCTCTCACCCCCCAAGCACCCTCACACATGCTCTCTCCTCCCCCAAGCACCCTCACACATGCTCTCTCCTCCCCCAAGCACCCTCACACATGCTCTCTCACACCCCTCAAGTACCCTCACACATGCTCTCTCTCCCCCCTAGCACCCTCACACATGCTCTCTCACACCCCCAAGCACCCTCACACATGCTTTCTCTCACACCCGCCAAGCACCCTCACACATGTTCTCTCTCCCTCCGCAAGCAACCTCACTCATGCTCTCTCTCACACCTGCAAACACCCTCGCACATGCTTTCTCTCACACCCCCCAAGCACCCTCACACATGCTCTCTCTCCCTCCACAAGTACCTTCACACATGCTCTCTTACACCCCCCAAGCACCCTCGCACATGCTCTCTCACACCCCCAAACACCCTCGCACATGCTCTCTCACACCCTCCAAGCACCCTTGCACATGCTCTCTCACACCCCCAAGCACCCTCGCACATGCTCTCTCTCCCTCCCCAAGCAACCTCACACATGCTCTCTCTCACACCCCCCAATCACCCTCGCACATGCTCTCTCACACCCCCAAACACCCTCACACATGCTCTCTCTCACATCCTCGCACATGCTCTCTCTCACACCCCCAAGCACCCTCGACATGCTCTCTCTCCCTCCCCAAGCACCCTCACACATGCTCTCTCTCACACCCCCAAGCACCCTCGCACATGCTCTCTCTCACATACCCCCAAGCACCCTCGCACATGCTCTCTCTCACACACCCCCAAGCACCCTCGCACATGCTCACTCTCACCCCCCAAACACCCTCACACATGCTCTCTCTCACATCCTCACACATGCTCTCTCTCACACCCCCAAGCACCCTCACACATGCTCTCTCTCACACACCCACAAGCACCCTTGCACATGTTCTCTCTCACCCCCAAACACCCTCACACATGCTCTCTCTCACATCCTCAAACATGCTCTCTCTCACACCCCCAAGCACCCTCGACATGCTCTCTCTCCCTCCCCAAGCACCCTCACACATGCTCTCTCTCACACACCCACAAGCACCCTCGCACATGTTCTCACACCCCCAAGCACCCTTGCACATGTTTTCTTCTCAAGCATCCTCACACATGCTCTCTCCACCCAAGCACCCTCACACATGCTCTCTCCACCCAAGAACCCTCACACATGCTGTCTCCCCCCAAGCCCCCTCGCACATGCTCTCACCCCCCAAGCACCCTCACACATGCTTTCTCCTCCCCCAAGCACCCTCACACATGCTCTCACCCCCCCCCAAGCACCCTCGTACATGCTCTCTCCCCCCCGGAGCACCCTCACACATGCTCTCTCCTCTCCCAAGCACCCTCACACATGCTCTCACCCCCCCCCAAGCACCCTCGTACATGCTCTCTCCCCCCTTTCTCAACCTCCAGGCTTGCAGTTTCTCTCTCTCTCACACACACACACACACACACATGCACACCACTGTATACACACTCTTATCCTGGCTTTTATCTTTGCTATGAGCAGGACATGCTCTGCTCATGGCATGCCAGGGTCTCCTTCATTTTTGCCATTTGCTGCGCAGAGAGGAGACCCTGACTACGCTGGAGGGGGGAGGAATTCTGTGCGGGTCCTTTGGTGTTTTGGTGGCAAGGTGAGGCAGCTGCTTCAGGAGTTTTGGGGGGGATGACAAATTTTGCTGCTCGCAAAGTTTGCCGCCTGATGTGGCTACCTCACCCTGCCTCATTATAGAACTGCCCTGGGGTGGGGGGTAATGATTGGGTATTATTGTATGGGTTAAATATATTGTGGGGAGGGGGGGGTCGCTTCTTGGCCTTTTGCCTAAGATTAAGTGTAGTGGGGGGAGCTGGGAGATGATATATGACTACTGAAGTTTTATGCATAGTTTTTTATTGTATGGCATTCTGGAATCTGTGATATAAGATGGACAATCGAGCTTACCAAATAAATAGAAGAAAAAGAAGAAATGGGGTGATGAGCCCTCAGTTAATAAGTGCTTGCCTAGTGTGGGATGTTATTGCATGGGAGGGATATACACAGTAATTAACTAATCCGTTGATGGAGCAAGTCATGCAAAGGGCATGCCAAAATTGCCCTATAAAGTTTATGATTTGTAACATGCACTAAAACATTTTATGCATGAAAGGATGCTAGCATTTTATTGGCTGTGTATAGTGTATTAGGTCGCCACTGTAAATGTGCACTCTTATTTTTATGTTTGAGTCACAAAATATTATTTAAATAATTTAACGATGAAACTGCCTTGCACTGAATGAATAGTTGAATTTAAGCCCTAATGCTGGGTTTTCCTATACTGACAAGATTCAAGTTCCCATAGTCACTTGACTTAAAAGAAGTTCATGTGTAAGGCATCAGACTTATAAGAACATAAGAACATGCCAAACTGGGTCAGACCAAGAGTCCATCAAGCCCAGCCTCCTGTTTCCAACAGTGGCCAATCCAGGCCATAAGAACCTTGCAAGTACCCAAAAACTAAGTCTATTCCATGTTACTGTTGCTAGTAATAGCAGTGGCTATTTTCTAAGTCAACTTAATTAATAGCAGGTAATGGACTTCTCCTCCAAGAACTTATCCAATCCTTTTTTAAACACAGCTATAACTAACTGCACTAACCACATCCTCTGGCAACAAATTCCAGAGTTTAATTGTGCGTTGAATCGCTCTGCTCACACAACCCCTCTTCTGAAGTCGCTGCATTGGCTCCCTGTCCGCTCCCGCATACAGTTCAAGCTCCTCTTTCTCACCTACAAATGCCTTCCCTCTGCAGCACCTCACTACCTCTCCTCTCTTATCTCTCTCTACACCCCCTCCTCGTGCACTTCTATCTGTGCCCGTCTCCTCTACTGCCAATTTCCGACTCCGTGCTTCCCACCTGGCTGTGCCTTGTGCTTGGAAGAGCCTTCCTGAACTGGTGCACCATGCTCCCTCTCTTGCTGTGTTTAAATCCCATCTAAAGAGTCACCTTTTTAAAACCGTTTTTAAATCTTAGGCCTGATTGTCTGCTTTTACTGTCATTAATTAACATTTTTTTAAAGCTATTGTCTTGCTTTATGAAATGCCCCAAGTCTCTTGTCCTGTATGTTTGTCTTATTAGATTGTAAGCTCTCTAGAGCAGGGACTGTCTTTTTTGTATGTTTGTACAGCGCTGCGTATGTCGTGTTGCATTATAGAAATGTTAATTAGTAGTAGCAGCAGCAGCAGCTAATCAAAACCATCAGCTTTCTCCAAGGACTCTACTTCTACGAGATGGACCCCATGTGCAAGTGACTAACGTTGTGATCAAGCAGTAATTACAACATTTTTTTCAAACAAAGGATAGATGGACCCCTGCTTCTTGATTAAATTAGACTGAATGAATTCTGAGGGCTAAGATCACAAGGAAATGTATCCGGCCAATAATGCAGTTGTTGCCATCCAGCGAGAGTCTTATTGTACTATATATATATATATATATATATATATATATATATATAATTATTATATATTCCCAATTTGCTTTCTGCCTACTATAATTTGCTGTCTGCCTTCTATAATCACCCCTGTTATAGTTTCAATAACTTGTTGTTTGCCTGTTATAATTCCCATGTCATAGTTTTAAATACCTTTCCCACCTGTTCAAACTTGTTCTTTGTAAAGCTCTGTTACGCTGCATTACTAGTTCTATGCAAACCGATATGCTGTTCAGAATGAATGTAGGTATATAAAAATGTTAAATAAATATATAACTCTTTCTATTCAGGATGGCTTAGAAAAGGAACTGTGGCCTTCGCAAATATACCTTTAGCCAACTATGAAGCAATTACACCCTGAGGTCAACAGATGGCAGTGTCCCATTTGCTTCTTGGGTCATTCCATTAGTTGGTGGAAATACACTTGCGAAAAGTTAGCAACTTGAGAGGGGAGCAACTGTTGTCAGTGGTTAAAAATGAAAAATCTTTGGCTGCCATTTAATACTAGGGGGAAATTCAGTGTAAACCAAGGGCATGGTCATCATTTTCTAATTGCAGAGCGAGTTACCAGAGGAAGGAAAGACTAACGGGGCCACGGTTACATCAGTCAAATATTCAACCACTGTGAGATGGTTTCTGATTTTAGTAATTGAGGTTGGTCAGTGGCAGCAGCAAACCCATGATTTTTGTTACAGCTAATGGTGACTGGCGCTAGTAACATGTAGAAAATGTCATTGATTTGTCTAGTTACAAAACACTCTGAGATTTCCGGTGTATGAGAACTGCAACAAAAGAGTCACCATGCTCTAATCAGGGGTCTTAACCCCGTCCTCAGGAACCACCTAGCCAAGGGAGGCAGTGCATGCAAATATATCTCATTTATTTATTTATTTTTATTTATTAACTTTTATTTACCGACATTCGTGAAGCACATCATACCGGTTTACAAAGAACTCAGGTGGGAGATACAATGAAACAATATAACAATATAATATAATATAACAATATAACATTATAACAAAGTGAACAAATAAAACAGTACAAAAAAATGAAGCCATGGGAGCCGAATTGAGGGGGGGGAAAAGGGGGGGAGGGGAGGGGGAGGGTGGGCAAGGGGTAGGAGCATATTAATTGTGGAAATTCTGAAAATCTGACTGACTAGGTATGTCCTGAAGACTGTTGTGAGAGCCTTTGTACTAGGTAATTAATGTTGTAGACCTTACAATCAGTTTCAGCCCAGGGAGAATATGTGAGTCAGGTTTAGGCAACCTCCAGTCCTTGCAGACACCAATCCACTTGGGTTTTCAGGTTATCCGTAATGAATTTGCATGAGATAGATATGCATACATATGGTTCAATTATATGCAAATCTATCTCATGCATATTCATTACGGATAACCTGAAAATCTGAACTGATTGGCATCCATGAGGACTGGACATTGCTTAAAACTGGTGAGTGAGTGTTGCGGGAGTCAGACTGGGTCTTCTCGGTTCTAGCTCCACATGTATCCTCACTTTAATGTCACAATACATTTTGACACCATGTTTCTATTCATTTTTTGCAACACTGTAGTTATTTAATAACAACATTGTTTCATGATTACAAAGGAGGATTCAATGGTTTTTAAGGGATCACTGAAAGCACTTTGCAGGTAGATATAAAACATTATTTTCAGTTGCATAACTTGCTCTTATAAGATATCCTTGGAATATCTTAGGAATTTCTTTATTATTCATTCGGTACTGTATTTTGTTTTGTTACTGTTTCTGGTACATGTATGTAATATATTATTATTTTTGGTCTAGTGTTCATTCTACATGTTTTTAATTTGATTCTGTACTCATTTGAATGACATTTTAATGTATCTATTTTAATATATATGTTTTATGATTGTTTTAGCCCCTGAGGCAGCTCGTTCAAATGAGCAAAACTCAGCCAAGGGAAGTCTTGCCTCACAAATCTGCTTCATTTTTTTTGAAGGGGTTAATAAACATGGATAAAGGTGAACTGGTAGATGTAGTGTATCTGGATTTTCAGAAGGTGTTTGACAAAGTCCCTCATGAGAGGCTTCTAAGAAAATGAAAAAGTCATGAGATAGGAGGCGATGTCCTTTCGTGGATTACAAACTGATTAAAAGACAGGAAACAGAGAGTAGGATTCAATGGTCAATTTTCTCAGTGGAAAAGGGTAAACAGTGGAGTGCCTCAGGGATCTGTACTTGGTCCAGTGCTTTTCAATATATTTGTAAATGATCTGGAAAGGAATAATACGTGTGAGGTAATCAAATTTGTAAATGGTACAAAATTATTCAGAATAGTTAAATCACAAGTGGATTGAGATAAATTGCAGGAGACTGGAAGATTGTGAGACTGGAAGATTGGACATCCAAGTGGCAGATGAAATTTAATGTGGACAAGGGCAAGGAGATACATATAGGGAAAAGTAACCCATGCTGTAGTTACTTGATGTTTGGTTTCATATTAGGAGCTACCACCCAGAAAAAAGATCTAGGCATCATAGTGGATAACACATTGAAATCGTTGGATCAGTGTGCTGCAGCAGTAAAAAAAAAACCAATGTTAGGAATTATTAGGAAGGGAATGGTTAATAAAATGGAAAATGTCATAATGCCTCTATATCACTCCTTGGTAAGTCCACACCTTGAGTACTGTGTACAGTTCTGGTCGCTGCATCTCAAAAAAAATATAGTTACACTGGAGAAGGTTCAGAGAAGGGCAACCAAAATGATAAAGGGAATGGAACAGCTCCCCTATGAGGAAAGACTAAAGAGGTTAGGGCTGTTCAGCTTGGAGAAGAGATGGCTGAGGGGGGATATGATAGAGGTGTTTAAAATCATGAGAAGTCTAGAGCGGGTAAATGTGAATCGGTTATTTACACTTTCGGATAATAGAAGGACTAGGGGGCACTCCATGAAGTTAGCAAGTAGCACATTTAAAACTAATCTAATTTAAAACTAACCAGGAACCTCGGAGTTATCATCGATAAAGAACTCTCTTTCAAGAACCACATAGCAAATAAAACTAAAGAAGGATACCACAGACTCCTAACCCTAAGACATATGAAGCCAATACTCAACCCTTATGACTTCAGAACTGTCCTACAACTACTTATTTTCTCCACCTTCGACTATTGCAACTCCTTACTAATTGGAATACCTTCATCATCCTTCAAACCACTCCAAATACTGCAGAACTCAGCTGCCAGAGTCCTAACTGGAACAAAAAGAAGTGAACACATAACACCCATATTGACCTCACTTCACTGGCTCCCTATTACTGCACGTATTGCTTACAAATCAATGACCATAATCCACAAAATTCTAAACAATGATCATCAAGGTCTTAACACCCTAAACATAATCCCTCAAAATCCTCCAAGAAACCTACACTCTAATAACTCAGGTTAGCTAAATATCCCCCCCTATCAAAGATGCACATCTGGCAACCACATGAGAAAGAGCCTTTTCCATTGCCTCCCCTAAACTTTGGAACACCCTACCTAAATTCCTGAGAACCCAACACGACCTAAAAACTTTCAAAAAAGATCTAAAAACACTAATGTTCTGCAATTTCTACACTGACCCTCAGACGTCTGATCATCCCAACTCTCAACTGAACTTGCATCTATAAACCTCTTGCCACCTGCTCTCCACCCTGAATCTCCTTACCCTCCCCATGCAACCTATTAATGCTTTCTGGACTTGATTTGTTTTACGTCTGAAAATGTTCACATTGTTTTACTGTTGCACAACTGCTAAGATAAATACATAATCTGTAAACCGTTATGATGGCTCTACCGAATGATGGTATATAAAATGCAATAAATAAATAAATCTGAGAAAGTGCTTTTTTACTCAATGTACAATTAAGCTCTGAAACTTGTTCCCAGAGGATGTGGTTAGTGCAGTTAGTGTAGCTGTGTTTAAAAAAAAATGTTTGGATAAGTTCTTGGAGGAGAAGTCCATTAACTGCTATTAATCAAGTTGACTTAGAAAATAGCCACTGCTATTACTAGCAAAGGTAACATGGAATAGACTTAGTTTTTGGGTACTTGACAGGTTCTTATGGTCTGGATTGGCCACTGTTGGAAACAGGATGCTGGGCTTGATGGACCCTTGGTCTGACCCAGACACCTCAGCAATGGGTCTCCTGCATCATGCAGTACATGTTGTTCCTGCATTTGCCTCGTGCCTACCTAGTCCAGTCTTGCCTCTTCCTTGCCTTGTCCAACTTTGCCTTCTCTTTGGATTGATCTTCTGATATTGACCTCTTGCTTTGGATCTCACCATGAGTGCCTGCTTTCTGGACCTCACCTCTTGCTTTGGACCTCACCATGAGTGCCTTCCACCTGACCTTACCACATCTGCTTGCCACTTGTCTCATCCCTTGGTTTGTCCCGGTACTTCCAATTTCCTGCCTATATAAACCATGGTGTGCCCTCAGACTCTTGCTTCCTCTACCACCGTAGGGACCCACCTAAGTCCTGCTGGCCACCAGAACCCAAGGGCTCAACTTGCAGGGAAGGTGACCAGTGTAGGTGAAGCTCCAGCCTGTCCTGCTTCAGGGCACATTTGCATATGAGGGAAAGTCAACTATGCCACAGCATAAAGGGCCTACTTTAAGTTGGTTGTTCTAAAAAACAAACAAACAACAAAATAGATAAAGCAAAGACATATGGAATAAGTCACTTTTTCCTATGGTTAGGGAACTTTAGGGAAGAGAATGTGCTAGAACTTGTCAAATTTTACACGTTCAAATAAGTCTTTCTCATGGTGTAGATAAACAGAGGGAACCTTGTGATTCTAGTACTTCTTTTAAACTATGTTAAATTAAAATAGAAACATGAAATATGACAAATCATTAATGATGAGGAAAGGTTTGAAATTAATGTCAAACATGAGAGACAAAGTTATTTATTGCAGTAACATAGTAAATGACAGTGAACAAAGACCAAAATAACCCGTATGGTCTGCACAGTTGAGATTCATCCACTTTGGGTAGATGCGTTTAGAAATTTTCATATGAGACCCAATATGAACTACTACCTCCCCTGTGTCTTTTAATCAATCTTTCCCCTTCCCTCTCTATCTGTCCCAAGCAGGACTTCCTCCAATTATGCTAGTAGGCCATTTCAGACCTTGCCATCTTCAACTTTGCTTCTTACAAGACTCATAATTAAGCCAATACCTAGTCCCCACCTTCTATAATTTTGTGCATAAGAACATATTACAAGTCAGAATGTTGGCTGAAAATGAGGAAAAGCAAATGATGATGTCAGAAACGTAAGCCAATGATGGGGACATTTATAGTTTTGTTCAAGTCCAAATGGTCAAGAATACTGGGCAGTGGCAATAATCCAAGAGCTAGCGCACAGGAATGTGCATGGGAAAAAAATTGTTTGGTTTTTTATTTCAATTCAATTGCCCATTTTTGTTTGTTTTGTTCATCATGTTCCCAAGTTCATTCATTTCATTTGTTACGTCATTTCATTCTTTGCCATTAAAATCAATGTGAGAAGAAATTCATCTTGTTTGAGGCTTCAGCCTTGGGGGGGGGGGGGTTCTGTCCAACTATAATAAAACTTACAGACAGGCATCAGCAGCAGAGGGGAACAGCACTTCAAGACACCAAGAATGGCATGAACCACCCATAGCGCCACGAGGGAGGCAGAGAATTACCAACAGTGGCACGAACATTCTAAGGCACCACAAGCTGGGCAAAGGGCACCAACAACAGCCCACAAGCATTGAGAGGGGGGCAAAGCAGCCCAGACAATGGCATGAAGACCCCAAGGCATCATAAGAAAGGGCAATGCAATACAAACAGTGGCATGATCACCACAAGACACCATGAGAGGCGCAAAGCCTTGATACTTTTGATACAACTACAACATCGCTCTTCACTTTGATGGTGGTTTGGGGGGAGGGGGGAGGAATTGGATTCAGATGACCACCAACACAGGCCCTGACTTGTAAGGTCTGGGGTACTGATATGCGGGCATAAGTGAAAAATTACAGGACTGCTTCTAAGGCAAAGTCCATAAGCAAAACACATCGTCACCGTCTGAATGTTCAAGAAGGCTCATTGAATAACTGCATGGAGTGGAAGAGAGAAACATGATGAAACAGCGTGGCAGATATTACCAGAAGAAGCTTGCTGGGCAGACTGGAAGGACCATTTGTTCCTTTCCTGCTATCATTACTGTGTTACTAAAGCAGCACAAAGAATGGCCTGAACATCTCAAGACATAGAATAAGCTGTATAATTATTTATTTAAAATTATTTGTATTCCACCAATCCACAAATCTTGGTGGATCACAACAGTATGTACACAGCCAATGTCCCAAGAAAAGTAATAACAATGCCTCAGGAAAATCCAAGTGAAGCTTGGTTCCCCTGAGCACATACACCTATAGATGTATCAGCTAGGATGCCTTGATTGGATAAATACCCTAGGTGTTGCGGTTCTGGCGTTTACATAAGGCTTTCCAATAACGAGCTGTAAACTGTGGTCGATCGGAGATTATATCCTGCGGGAGACCGTGAAGTTTAAAAATAAACGCTTCAATGTGCAACTTAGCCATTCGTCAGCGTTCCATCCTCAAAGTAATGGGCAAATGGAACGAACCAATCGAACCTTGAAGACTTTTCTCCGTGCCTTTGTGAATGAACGACAAGATAATTGGGCCAAGCTACTCCCGTGGGTGGAGTTCTCGTATAATAATCACACTCATGCAGGTACTGGAAGTTCGCTGTTCCTCGTTGTTTATGGGAAGCAACTTCGACCGCCCCTACCTTCACCTGAACCTAGTGTGCTCCCGGCAGTGCAATTCTCAGCTCGTCAGCTTCGTTCCTTGTGGATCTCTACCCAGGAAAAGATCCGTAAAGCCGCCCTGTCCGCCAAGAAGTGGGCGGATAGGCATCGTCAGCCAGCACCCATCTTCCTTCCAGGAGATCGTGTCTGGCTTAGCACCAGAAATCTACAGCTACGTATTCCATCTAGAAGACTAGCTCCGAAATTCTGTGGGCCTTTTCGAGTCGCCAAATGAGTGGGAGCAGTTTCATACCATCTACGCCTACCCTCCTCAATGCGCATACATGATGTGTTCCATGTGTCATTGCTGAAGCCTCTAGTGTTATCCAGGTACCACTCCCGGGCTCCTGAACCATCGGATCCTTCAGTACCGGACGAGGTCACGTATCAAGTGCATGAAGTTTTGGATGTCCGGTTCCATCAACGCCGATGGGAATACTTGCTTGCCTGGGAGGGATGCGGATCCGAGGATAATTCTTGAGAACCGGCCCGTAACATCCTCGACAAGGACTTATTACGCCAGTTCCATCTGGACCATCCAAGTAAACCCGGACCGGCTAAGAGGGGGCGTAAGAGGGGAGGTACTGTTGTGGTTCTGGCCGCGAGCACCGCAGCCAGGCCCTTACCTCCGGGCTCCCGGTCCTGCTCCCACTTCCAGAGGGCTGGTTTGTGGCCTGTTTGGCAGCATCCTCGCTGGGGCTGCGCCGCTACGACCTCTCCCATGGACGCCCTGCTCCTAGGCGCGCGCCACTTGGGCACTTTTCTAGGCCGTTTCCTGCCAGTGCTGACTCCGCCCAAATCCTGATGTCAGACGCCGTGGCCTTGATAAGCCGGCCGTGGTCATCCAGTCTTTGCCTTGCAACGGGTTAGCCTCCTGGTTCCCTGTTGCATTGTGCCCCGGAGCGACTCGCCCTGTTTCATCGCTCCATTCCTGCTACAGTACCTGCTTGGTTCCTGCTTGCCTGCTACAGTACCTGCCTGGTTCCACTACCCGAGTCTTGCTACAGTTCCTGCCTGGTTCCAGAACCCAAACCCAGTTACAGTATTGCTACTGTCCTAGTCTGGTTCCAGTTACCTGTCCTGACCCACTACCCACCTAAGTCCCAGCGGCCGGGCCCCTACGGGCTCCTCCCGGGGGAGTACCAGCTTCCAGGGTGAAGAGCATCTACGCCCTGCCTGAACATCTGCCTCCCGGCCCGCTGTTCATTAGAGACATTGACCTTCTTTCCCAGTCTCCAGCAGATCGGCCCAAGGGTCCACTAAACAGAGACTCCCATAACACTAGGAAGGTTGACCATTGGCCTTGTGCAAATGTTTTTTCGAAGGTTTCCACATTCCTTATTTTGGCCCAAGAGAGGGGAAGATAGTGGCAAATCCTCGCTCTGTTGTTAGATTTCGAGAAGTAGTTGAATGTAAATTTCAGGAGGAGCTGTCTCAAGGCAGGGGGTCGCCCTCCTTTTCAAAGGATGATATTATCTTCCTGCCAGCATGCGTCGTGCAGATTTTAAGAAGTGGCTGAGTACATGCATATCTCCTGGTACACACACAAATCCAAAAGGCTCAAAATTGGGCACGCCGTGGGCAGTCTGGGTGGGACATATAAAAATGTGCATGTGCTGGGGTCCCCTGCTGCGTAACTTTACTTCTGCCATGCAGGAGATGTAAGTAGAAATCTTTAAAAAATGAGGCTACTCAGCAGGGCTTTAAGGGTCAGGACAGTAAGGGTAAAAGGAAGGCTCGTTAACTGGGGGGGGGGGGGGGGGTAGTGAAGTCCTATCCTTTAACTGGGTGAACTGGAAATGGACTGAGGAAATGGGTATTGGCGTCGGGGCACGTATCTTACAAAATTCCCCCACTTATTTATTTATTTATTTGTTTGTTTTTGTATACTGACATTCGATCGAGATATCACATCGGTTCACATGTAACTGAACATAAATAAGACATTGGTTGCTTATTTTACATTGTAACTCATATAAGAAGTTAGGAAGGTTAACTTACATAATAACTTCGAGTTGATAACAATTAACAGGTCATTTGAAGATAAATAGATATAAAAAGAAATAAAAAGAAACAGATTAAGTATTTACAGAGACTTTTACAGGGGGAACATATAGGGTAGCAGGGGGGCTGGGTAGTGGGGTGGCAGGGAAGACCGGGTGTCTTGAAATGGAGGTAAGACGTGTAGATGTGGCATTTGCGCGCACCCATATAAATGGAGGTAAGACGCAGTAGATGTGGCACTTGCGCGCACCCATATAAATGGCGGTAAGACATGTAAACGTGGCACTTGCGCATCCATATAAATGGAGGTAAGACATGTAAATGTGGCACTTGCGCATCCATATAAATGGAGGTAAGACATGTAAATGTGGCACTTGCGCGCACCCATATAAATGGAGGTAAGACGCAGTAGATGTGGCACTTGCGTGCACCCATATAAATGGCGGTAAGACGTGTAAACGTGGCACTTGTGCGCACCCATATAAATGGAGGTAAGACGCAGTAGATGTGGCACTTGCGCGCACCCATATAAATGGCGGTAAGACGTAGACGTGGCACTTGTGCGCACCCATATAAATGGAGGTAAGATGTGTAAACGTGGTACTTGTGCGCACCCATATAAATGGCGGTAAGACGTGTAAACGTGGCACTTGCGCGCACCCATATAAATGGAGGTAAGACGCAGTAGATGTGGCACTTGCGCGCACCCATATAAATGGCGGTAAGACGTAGACGTGGCACTTGTGCGCACCCATTTAAATGGAGGTAAGACGCAGTAGACGTGGCACTTGCGCGCACCCATATAAAATTGTGTGCACATGTATGCGCATCCTGCTGATTGTATAACGTGCATAGACGTGCATATGTTATAAAATGTACATGTCCATGTGCTCGTGCCGGAAAACATGCGCACATGTGCACCCACGTGCCAGAATGAGTTACCATCTTAATCTCTTACCCAATCTATTTTATCCTGATGGTAGTTCCGTAAATGATTTTGTTCCTAGAGATCTTCGCACGGTTCATTATGCTTCCTTTGAGTCTGTGGTCTGGATTGTCAGATGTTGTGGAAGAAGGATCTCTTTGCTAACTAAGGCCAATATTGAGTCAGCCTTCCATCTATTGCCCTATACATCTAGATTGCTTTCATTTGCTTGGCTTTAGGTTTAAGGGGGAATTCTACTTTGATTGCTGTTTGCTGATGGGTTGCGCTATATCTTGTGCTCTTTTTGAGCTCTTCAGCACAATTGTGCATTAGGTAATCACCCAGGTAGCAGAATGAGAGCGTGGTTCATTATTCGCTGGACTGGCTGCCATTGGGTATGCCACTGAATATCTGTGTACAAAGCAATACTTAGCCGGGTAAGTGTTATCTGGCTAAGTCTAGACATGCTCAATAGCAGGTGTAGACTTAGCTGGTTAACGTATCCAGCTAAGTATCAATATCGCTACTTAGCTGATAAGTTATCTGGCTAAGCATCGCTACCCCAATCTGCCCATTGCCTGCCCACTTTTCTTCTGGCTATAAGATAGCCGGATAAGTGACCTATCCAGCTATCTCCTGTTAGAATATCAGTGCCAATGCATTTTAGTATTCAAATGGCTTAAGGGAAAGACAGAAGGCCCATCTACTCATCTTATTTTTCTAGGGATTCAGCTACATTCAATTGCTGTAGTTTCACATTTGCCAGAGGATAAGGTGTTGAAGTTAAAACAATGTATAGATCATTTTTTGAGGGCCAGGAAAGCAACTTTGGCTCAGTTTCAGTTGTTAGTTAGTACCTTGAATTTTGCCTGCTGCATCATCCCTATGGGTAGAGTTTTTTTGTAGAAGGTTAGCTAGGGCTATGTTTGATGTAGTGCAGGCCCTACCTTACTCAAAACCCCCAGAGCACAATCTATAATACAACAATATTACTTCAACAATAATATCCACTGCACTCTATAACAAACTAATATAATATGCTGAGGGCAAATTGTCATAGCCCATTATCAATACATTATCCAAAAAACTGGCAGCCTCTTGTTCATCCATTCCTCTTCCACACTCAGAGTTTCAAATACTCATGACAGTTCTCAAAGTGTCAGTTCAACTCTTTTTTTCGGAAATATTTTTTCGATGCATTTAAAACAAAGGTTTTTTTTTAAGTTGAAATCTTGAAGAACTTATCTGTGACACCTGCAACGGGCAATTTAGCATAGTACAGAGGCATCCCCCATATTTGGATCTCGAGATGTGTCTGTGAGGATTTGAGGGTATGGCGCACTTTTTTTTAGCAGAATTTAATGGTGATACAATTTGGCAACCTGACCCTATGTCTAGTTGGGACTTGGAGCTATTTACAGATGCTGCAGGTAGCAAAGATTTCGGAGCCTATTGCCAGGGCTTGTGGCATGCACCTTTCTAGCAGTGTAGTTGGGAAAACGTCTGGAGTTGTTAAGAATATTACTTTTCTGGAATTATTTCCGATAGTTTTGCTGGTGATCTGGAGTGATAAGTTGTGGAATAAAAGAGTTATCTTCTAGAGTGATAATTTAGGGTGTAAAACGTGCTTTGGTCACTGATTTATTGAGGGAATTTACTCTACGCTGTTTGCAATTGAATTTAACTGTGTGGGCCAGATGTGTTCCAGGTGTTGATAATTCTGTTGCTGATGCCTTGTCTCATTCTCACTGGGCTCTGTTCTGGAAGCTGGCTCTGAATTCAGATCCAGATAGTGTGCCATTCCCCAGTTACCCCTGGATTTTTGGGATCCAGAAGCCTGGAGCTTGCTGTGCATGCATTAACACCATTCATATGGAGAACCTACCTCGGCATTTGTTATAAAGTCTTGGGATTTTGGGATGAAGGTTTGGATGCCAGGACCTATCCAGCTACCTGAGTCCATCCACACAACTCCTTCTATGAGCCTTTTTTACGAAAGCATTGAAGACTTACTTAGTCGAACAGGCTTTCCAGTAACTCATGTCATCTTTTTTTCTCTTTTGTTCTCGTATGGTGTTTTATTTTTGTTTTAATTTATATTGTGTTATAGAAACATAGAAACATAGAAACATAGAAATGACGGCAGAAGAAGACCAAACGGCCCATCCAGTCCGCCCAGCAAGCCTCACACATTTTTTCTCTCATACTTATCTGTTTCTCTTAGCTCTTGGCTCTATTTCCCTTCCACCCCCACCATTAATGTAGAGAGCAGTGATGGAGCTGCATCCAAGTGAAATGTCTAGCTTGATTAGTTAGGGGTAGTAGGGGTAGTAACCGCCGCAATAAGCAAGCTACACCCATGCTTATTTGTTTTACCCAGACTATGTTATACAGCCCTTATTGGTTGTTTTTCTTCTCCCCTGCCGTTGAAGCAGGGAGCTATGCTGGATATGCGTGAAGTATCAGTTTTTCTTTTCCCCTGCCGTTGAAGCAGAGAGCCATGCTGGATATGCGTGAAGTATCAGTTTTTCTTCTCCCCTGCCGTTGAAGCAGGGAGCTATGCTGGATATGCGTGAAGTATCAGTTTTTCTTTTCCCCTGCCGTTGAAGCAGAGAGCCATGCTGGATATGCGTGAAGTATCAGTTTTTCTTCTCCCCTGCCGTTGAAGCAGGGAGCTATGCTGGATATGCGTGAAGTATCAGTTTTTCTTCTCCCCTGCCGTTGAAGCAGAGAGCTATGCTGGATATGCGTGAAGTATCAGTTTTTCTTTTCCCCTGCCGTTGAAGCAGGGAGCTATGCTGGATATGCGTGAAGTATCAGTTTTTCTTCTCCCCTGCCGTTGAAGCAGGGAGCTATGCTGGAAATGCGTGATGCAGTGGCGTAGCCACGGGTGGGCCTGGGTGGGCAGGTGCCCACCCAACTTAGACCCAGGCCCACCCAACTGGCACCGGAACTGCAAGGCTGTCGCGGGATCCCATCCCCGCGACAGCGAACAAGAGAACCCACGCCTCGCGCGCCATCACGGCACACGGGGAAGCGCTGCTGCGGCCGTATGGCCGACCGATCTTCCTGTTCGGGGGGGGGGGGGGGCGGAAGCACCGCGTGCAGCTTCCGCTTCCTCCCCCCAATGCAGGAAGATCAGCTGCCTCTCCTGCTGTCACCCATTCTCCTGCTATCTTTGGACCAAACGGCCCGCCAAACTTCCTGTTTGGGGGAGCGGAAGCGCCGCGCACAGCTTCCGCTTTCTCCCCCAAAGCAGGAAGATCAGCTGCCTCTCCTGCTGCCACCGGCCTCCTGCTATCTTCGGGCGTCGGGCCGTACTGCCCGCCGATCTTCCTGCTTGGGGGGGGGGAGGGAGGAAGCGGACGTTGTGCGCTGCGCTTCCGCTCCCCCCCCAACAGGAAGTTCGGCGGGCCATACCGCCCGACGCCCGGTGGCAGCAGGAGAGGCAGCTGATCTTCCTGCTTTGGGGGAGAAAGTGGAAGCTGTGCACGTGCTTGAATGTGTATGTGTGGATGAGAATGGGAGTGTGTGTGGGTGAAAACTGGAGCCTGGGTGTGTATGTGGGTGAGAATGGAAGCTTGAATATGTGGGTGAATGGGAGCTCGAATGTGTGTATGTGTGGTTGAGAATGGGAGCCTGGGTTTGTGGGTGGGTGAGAATGGGAGCTTGAATGTGTGTATATATGGGTGAGAATGAGAGCCTGGGTTTGTGTGGGTGGGTGAGAATGGAAGCTTGAATATGTGGATAAGAATGGGTGCTTGAATGTGTGTATGTGTGGGTGAGAATAGGACCTTAAATGTGTATATGTATGGATGAGAATGGGAGCTTGAATATGTGTGGGTGAGACTGGGAGCATGGGTTTGTGGGTGAGAATGGGAGTCTGGGTGAGAATGGGTGCCTGGATGTGCGTCTGTGTGTGCATAAGAATATAAGCCTGGGGAGGGGTGAGAAAGTGAGAACTTGAATGTGAGCTTGTGGGGGGGGGGGGAGAGAGCATATGAGAGTGACAGCTTGAGTGTGTGAGAGGGAGTCTGTGAGAGAAAGCGTGTATGTGTGTGTGTGTGTGTGTGTGTGGAAGGGAAGAAGACAGTAATAGAAGAAAGACACTGAAAAGGAATTAGGAAATGAGCTATAAGGGAAAAAGAGACCAGGACCAACTGATTAGAAAAATACAAAGATCAGACAAGAAAGGTAAAAATATATATCTATATTTTGAGATGTTAGCAATTTAAATATAAGCAACACAACCGCTCTCTCAAAATTTATGGACAGGTAGGAGCCGTGTATAAAATCGTAATAATAAGAAGGCTAAACTACCACAAATCACCGTGAATTATGTTTGTATCATTAAGTAAACCTCATACTTAGGCGTAGATGTGAATGCTATGCTGCATAATTTGGCATTATTTATCAGTAAAAAAACAACTAGTAGACCTGCATGCCTACAGCCCACCCATGTTAACCTTGTGCCCACCCAAAAAATCAATTCTGGCTACGCCACTGGCGTGATGTATCAGTCTTTCTCCCATGCCGTTGAAGCAGAGAGCCATGCTGGATATGCATCGAAAGTGAAGTATCAGGCACATTTGGTTTGGGGTAGTAACCGCCGTACTTGAATGTTTTTATTCATTATTATTCTAAGCTGCTGTGAACTACTTTGGGAACAAGCGGGTTAAAAGAACTTTATAAATAAATACATGGCGAGAGGTTATAGTTATGGATTCATCATTCAAAGGTGGATCAACTCAATACAGGAGCGGGTTTAGTCCTGATAGCTCTGGACGATCTGGTCATTTGCTCAGGTCATAATGTGGGAGGGGGAGGAGTGCAATTTGTAGTGCATAAGGATGTTGCTCTGCTGATAAAGTTTGAGGTGATACTTAGAAAGGTATTAAGTCGGGTTGGGGCAGACAGGAGCCCATATGGTGCTCATTCCTGCCATACTAGAGTAGCAATGAGTGCATTGGAAGCAGGATTGCTAGCATCAGTGATACAGCAAATTGCCCACTTGCAATCTGGAGCCTTTAATTTGTACATTAGACCTTTTGTGTTTAAAGATTGAACAGATTTCTTACTGTCCTTTTCTTTTTAGATATGTCAGTTTTCAGGAGGTCTGTGTGGATTGTGGGGCATTTCTATTTGCATTAGGCTCATGAGCATGCTCGCAGACACCTATATGGTCTACATGTCGGGCTTGAGCATCATGGCGCAGTGGTCTGCTGGATGGATCTATGGGGCAAGTGTTGGAACCAACTTTAATCTGTGATCTCCTGGAGGATTAGGCTTGTGGCGCCTCCTGCAGTGTTGATAGTGCACTTAGATATCAATGATCTGCACTGGTGGTCTTGTAGGCAGCTGCTCGATTTTGCTCAAAAGGACTTTACGACCATTATGTCCTAGATTCCTTCGACTGTATTATGTTGGTCGGATATCATTCCACAGCTGACAATATGGGAGAATATCAAGTAGGTAGCTGTTTAAAAAAAGCTGAATTAGCAGATTGGTTCATGGCTGCATTCCCATGGGGGAGTTCATATTTCTCCTCTGTGGTCTTGGGAAGATTGCCCATGTCTCTTTAGACTGTATGGTGTCCATCTATCTGATATTGGCTTAGGCTTATTTAACAGCTTCCTTCAGGAAGCTGTGGAAGATATTGTTGTGATTGGGGAACCACATCCAAATCTTCAACTAGTATGTGTCTGTGTCGGGTTACCCAAGCTTATAGCTATTGATATTGGATTTCCGGTGGTATGCCTGTCTGAATTACTATGTGTGGGGCTGCGTAGAGCTCTGCTATTTGGTGATATCTTGCTGGCTGCGGCAAGCACCAGATATTTAGTATTGCCTACACTTTGAGTGACCTGGGGATAGGTTATCCTGCTGTGGTGGCAGATTAGTTAATTGAGGTTTGGTTTAAGTGGTATAATTTTAGGCTCGGGTACTATGTTAAATAAAGCTGCAGACTTTGGTCTCCAGTGGCGTGTCACTATTGTTATGGCATGATTGTCTATGAGCATGGATGATAATCCTAAGTGCCTCGTATTATTATTTCAATATCCCTTTCTTCTAATATGTGAATCCCTTACATCAGTGGTTCTCAAACTTTTTTCTGTCAGGACACACTCATAGCTTTCACCACATCCTCTGGTGATGAATTCCAGAGCTTAATTATGCGTTGAGTAAACACATATTTTCTCTTGTTAGTTTTAAATGAAGGATATACTAGTGCAACACCTTGAAGCCAGTGGATTACAAGATCATAGGGAACATGGTTCACAAGGTTAAAAATCTTGACCAACAAACTTCATTTGCTTCATGAGGTGATCAGAATAGATGATAACGGGGTGGGAGGAGTGCAATAGATAAGGCCTAGCTGAATTTTGTTAAGGCCTTTGACACTGTTCCATATATCCTGGGAAACAAGTTAGCCAGTTTGGAAATTGGAAAATTGCTTGGTAAATTCGGTTAAGCAACAGGACTCAGAGAGTGGTGGTCAATAGGTTTCACTCTGGTGAAGTGAAAGCAACCAGCGAGTTGCTACAAGAAACAGCACTAGGCCCATTCCTCTTCATCGTCCTTTTAAATAGCATTTCTATGGATCAATCCAGTGTTTCCGAACAGTCTCCTGGAGGCACAACTAACCAGACGGCTTTTCAAAATATCCATAATGAATATACATGAGGAGATAGATTTGCATACCCTGGTTCTCAAATATATGCAAATCTATCTCATGCATATTCACTGTGGCAGTACTGAAAACCCAACTGGTTAGGGATGTCTCCAGGAGGTTCGGAAACACTGGATTAACGCAATGCTCCATATATACAATCCAACTCGTAAACTGCGATCGGCAAAGTGAGGGTTACTTGACGTTCCGTCAGTGCGAGAGGTACGTGTCATGGAGACCCAAGAAAGAGCTTTTTTAATGGTGGCACCAATTCTGTGGATTTTCAGGTTGATGTTAAAGTCTTTTTTGTTCCAGCGGGTATTTATGTAATTGCTGAAGTACCTGCAGTTTTTAGTGTTCATTTTGTTTTATTGGCTGATTTTGTTGTTTGTGGTTAATAAGAGCCTTATTTTTGTTTTAACTTTTATGATGATTATGAATGTTTTGCATTGTATGCCGCCCAGAGCTTCAGCAGTAGGCAATTTAGCAATCCACTAAATAATGAAATAAACGTTGCAGAAGGGCTAGAAGGAAAATCTGTAACAGAGCTGACATGCCAGGAGGAATAGATACAATGAAAGATAACGTTTCAAAATTGGACAACTGGTCAATGATTTGGCAACTATGCTCTTGTTCAAGTGTATGATTGTGCATTTTATTTTGGAGCACAGAAATCAAAGGCCAAACACCAGTTTGAAGTGCAAGAATCACAGTTATCCAATAGGAAAGAGAGCTGGGGGTCATTATCTCTTAGTTGCCAATATATCGACTTTGCAACCTTTCTTGGATCTTTCTTCATTTCATCAGCTGTACCTGGAGCATCCGCCCTGTTTCACATCTTAGTGTCATCTGCAAACAAGCCCCTGTGTAATATCTCCTATGAGAAAGTTGAACATGATTACACCAGGATTAATCCCCGAGGCGTTCCTCATTGTGACCTTCATTTACCACCACTCTCTGTTGCCTGTTACTCAACTCCTTACGCACCCAGTTTACCATTGCAGGATCAACCCTAATCTACTCAACCTATTTATAGTGCTCTGATTACCCTCATCTAATTCCTCAGTCACACAGTCCAAAAAGTGATTACATTTGTTTGCCCCGATCTCATCTCCCTCTGATGAAACCAGGTCACCTTGAATGGTGCTCGATCCCAGACACTGCTGTTTTACGAAGAAGGAAGTTCTCTGGTCTCCAAAGACTGACTGATAGGTATAACTGTGACTTGATATAAATACTGTACCCGCTGTACAATTCAGTCTTTTTGTTTTATTTTCTGGCTGCCCCTAGTAGAAGAACAGCTCACTTGATAAAGAAATCCCTGTATCCTGATGTACTGCATCAAGCGTCTAGAAGGCTTTCTTTATAAAAGGACTGGGCCTTTTTCTTTCAGCAGTGGAGCCATAGCTTCAGAGCTTCTTCCATAACTTACAGGCCAATTCAGTATGGTGCGCTCAGGCCGAGCGCACTGCTAGCCCCCGTTTGGACGCGTGTTTTCGATGCACTATTATTACCCCTTATACAGTAAGGGGTAATAGCGCGTGGAAAACGCGTGGCCAACCCCCCTGAAACTAATAGCGCGCTCAACATGCAAATGCATGTCGATGAGCCTATTAGTTAGTCCCACTCGATACAAAAGTAAAATGGGCAGCCAAGCCGCACATTTTACTCTCGGCCAGCACCAGGAAAGTGTACAGAAAATCAGAAAAAAATGTTATCTGTACACCCTCCAACTTAATATCATAGTGATATTGTCGGAGGCCCCCCCCAAATAAATAAATAAAACATCTTAAAAAAAAAAACTGCCCGCGAGTTGGAAGACAAACGCTCAATTTTGCCGGCATACATTTTCATAACCCGTGGCTGTCAGTGGGCTCGAGAACCAACGCCGGTAAAATTAAGCGTCGGCTGTCAAACCCGCTGACAGCCAACGCTTCCACCAATAAGGAGGCACTAGGGAAGCGCTAGTGTCCCTAGCGTCTCCTTATTAGCGCGGGCCCTCATTTGAATACTGAATCGTGCGCCCAGGAGAGTAGTGGCAGATAAAGACCAAATGGTCCATCCAGTCTGCCCAGCAATTTCCTTATGGCAGTAGCTGCTGCTCTGTGCTGGTTACACCCAGGCAGAAATGTTCCCTCATGGGGAATACAAGCAGAAGATCCAACAGAGTACCTAAAGAGAGATAGATACAAATGCTCAAGTCACCTTGGGACAGGTAAGAAGGGGGACATGCATAGGTGCGGAACCCAGATCACCTGCCCATGCAGGACAAAGCTGGGAGCAGAGCTGCTGGTAAGGAAACGGAGGGAAAGCGCCTAGCTCAGCTGCACGCAGGGGTCGCCCATCACTGTGCCATGTCCTACGGCCTCAGCTACGACGGGAGATATGGTCCGCAAGGTCCATCAAGTCTAATCATTTTCCTTTCCTGTTGAGCAAAGAATTGTGGCTGCGATTAGATAGGTGGTCGTCTCCTATACATGGAATCAAGGGTCAACCATCAAGTTGTATTTGACACCTTTTCATTGGACTGACTTAAGAAGACGTGTGATGAACTTTTGAGAGTTATCCTCTCTTCATCAGGTCAGTGAGGAAACGGTAGTGAAGAGAGGATAACTCTCCACAGCATGTTACAGATCCCTTAATTCCAGCCTTCCTGTTACAATATCACAGACTCTTATTGATTTCTGGCTTTATCCTCACACTTTCTAAAATTCCGATTTCCTTTTTTCCCCTTAGCACCTCCACTGGGGAACTGTTCTGTGCATCCATCCTCCTTTCCTGAGAAGAACTACTTTGTGATACTGCGTCTGACTTTACCCCCTTCCACGATCACATTATGACCCTTGTATTCTTTCAGCTGAAAAAAAAAAAGCAAGTTCTTGCACATCATTTGTCATAGGAATTGATGCTTGAGGAGAATATCAGGCCTAACATGAAGCCTGCACGTAAGGACTTCTTGCTGAAAGGTGGGACTTGGCGGGGGAGAGTAGGCAGAATCAGGCAAGCCCCGGACGTCCAAGGATCTTGGCTGAGGCTGTTCAGCGCTCTTCATCTACAGATGCTGTCGCTTGTGGCTGAACTCTGTTTCCGGTGCCTGAGCACCTTGTACAGCTGCGGTGCAGTGGCCCATTCCTTTTCAGGCCGAGGAACAAAGCCAGGCCGAGCGGAGTACGGTTTTGTACAAGAAAACAGGAAACCTGCTCAGCTCATGCCTTCCCGTGACACTCGTGTGGCAGGTGTTCCACCGAGATAGGCATCCGACAATGCAGGCGAAATCAAGAGATCAGCAAAGAAGCCCGAGACCGCGAGCACAATTACTCATCTCGCTCCTGTGACCTCTGCCCTCCACTTACTGCTGCCACTTCCCCCGGTCCCTTTCATTTGATGCATTAATTAAACATACAGAATTAAAACATCTCCAAATTTAGATACATTTAAGCACCCATTCCTGTCCCTGGGGCTTGATAAATCATCTCACAGCCTTGAAGTGGCTCCATTAACCTCAGGAATGAATCATCTGTCTCAGAATTTCAGGCACATTGTTAGCTTCAGGGATTCTTATGTAATATAAGCTGCTTTTCCAAGTTTTAGTTTTTGTATTTGCCTTTTCAAATGCAGTCCATGCCCATTTTGTAAAGACACGGGTGCAACAATATCTGAAGTTAAGAATAACAGGACCTGACATCACAGAGGATTCAAGCCATCGCCAGCGAGCAGATTATCAATTTTATGTGACTTTTGTGTGCATAAATTCAATTATAGACTCGTGGATTAAGATTAGTTTTAGCTTTCGTTCTTTTTTATTTTCTTCATTGGAAAATGTTAAAGTTACATTGCAATAACAGTAATATCACAAACATTGTCAACATTCATAGTCATTCAAATTTTCCTTTGGTTCCTATATCTCAGATGTTTATGAAATGTTTCAATGCTCCCACTTGCTTTATTTACTACTCGCCCCCTTCCCCTCATTCTCCCCTCACCCTCTTTTCTCCCTCCCACCTCCCCCCTCTAGTCTCCCTCCCTCTCTCCTCCCCCTCCCCTCCCTCCTCCCCCCTCCCCTCAGTCACTCCCTCCCCTCTCCCTCCTCCCCTCAGTCACTCCCTCCTCCCTCCCCCCTCAGTCACTCCCTCCCCCCTCAGTCACGCCCTCCTCCCTCCCCCATCAGTCACTCCCTCCTCCCTCCCCCCTCCTCTCTCCCCCTCCCCTCAGTCACTCCCTCCCCCCTCAGTCACTCCCTCCTCCCTCCCCCCTCCTCTCTCCCCCTCCCCTCAGTCACTCCCCCTCTCAGCTCTTTCACAACCCCTTCGGATGGCACAAACGGAAGTTCTCCGGGGGAGGTCCCTCCCTCCCTCGCGCGCTGCCGCCGCCACTGCTCCTCGCTGCCGCCCCTCGCCGCCACCGCCATGTTTTCAAAGAGCTGACGCTCTGCTCTGACCGACGTGTTCGCCCGCACATGCGCAGTAGAGCTGCTCTCTACTGCGCATTTGCGGCACCTCGGTCAAGCCTCATTTATCTAATAGATTTCACTCCCCCAAGGGGAATCACTGCAATTACTACTATTTTTTGGTGCACAGACTTTTCCCATGCTAAGGTAAGAACATAAGAGGTGCAGTGCTGGGTCAGCCAAGGTCCATCGAGCCCAGCATCCTGACTCCAACAGTGGCCAAGCCAGGTCATAAGTACCTGGCAGATCCCATAAAGTAGCTCTAATTCCTGTTACTCACTCCCAGGGAGAGCAATAGCTTTCTTTAATTTACTTGGCTAATAATGTGTTCTGGACTTTTCCTCCAGAAACTTGTTCAAACCTCTTTTAAACCCTGTTATGCTCACCTTGATCACATCCTCTGGCAATAGATTCCACAACTGACTTGTGCATTGATTGAAAAAGCACGTCCTATGATTTATTTTAAATCTGCCTCTTGTTATTTGAAAGGATAAATAACCGTCCTTTATTTACCCATTTCTCCCCCATCATAATTTAATAAACTTCTGTCATGATCCCTCAGCTGAAGAGCCCTAACCTGTGTAGTCTCTCCATCATTTTTGTCGCCTTCCTCTGCAACGTTTCTAGTTCCGCTATGTCTTTTGTAAGATGGGGCGACCAGGACTGCACACGGTACTCTAGGTGTGGTCACACCGTGGCTCAATATAAAGGTAAACTATTTTCCATTTTATTCTCCGTTTCTTTTCGGATCATTCCTAACATTGTACTTGTGCGCTGCCACACACTGAACTGAGGGCGTCACTGATTTGTCCACAGGGACTTCAAGGCCCTTTTTCTGAGTGATGATGTCCAGTAGAGAACCAACGTCGTCTACCTGTACTTACTCTGACAAAGGTTTGCTTTTACTAGCCCAGGGCCAAACTACTCTCTTGCAGATTTTTTTTTAGGCTTCTGATTAAGTCGTGGACTGAAGTGTTTGTAAGTGACCCAAAATAAAGGGATCCAGCACGCTGAACGCAGAGCGGCCACCACAGCGCACAGGGGAGCACTGAATGCTAAGCTGCAGCTGGAAGGCAAAAATTCAGGACATTGCCGAACGTTTTGGCCCTGCCTCCTTTTTTCTGTACAGTATCCCAAAAATCTGTACGGTCCATAAAAAATCAGGACAATTGGCAACCCAACCTCCACTGGGAGGCTGTTCCACGCATCCCCCACCCTCTCTGTAAAGAAATATTTCCTAAGATTACTCCTGAGTCTCCCCCCTTTTACCTCCTCTCATGACCCCTCGCTCTAGAGCCTCCTTTCCATTGAAAGAGCCTTGCTTTCTGGTACCTCACATTTAAATGACTCTATCATATCTTCCCTATTCTGCCTTTCCTGTAGGGTTTACATGTTTAGATCTTTAAGTCTATCCCCATATACTTTAGAATGAAGACCACTGACCATTTTAGTAGCCTCTCTCTGCACGACTCCATCCTGTTTATATCCTTGAAGGTGGGGTCTCCAGAGCTGTACTCAGTATGCCACATGAGGTCTCACCTCTTCCCTTTTCCTGCTGACCATTCCTCTCCCTATGTAGCTAAGCATCTTTCTGGCTTTTACCGTCACTTTATCCACCTGTTTGGCCACCTTAAGATCATCAGATACAGTTACCCCCAGATCCCGCTCTTCCTTTGTGCTTAGAAGACTTTCACCTCCAACGCTGCACCTTTCCCTTGGGTTTTTGCAACCTGAATGCATTGCTCTACATTTTTTTAGTATTAAATCTTAGCTGCCAGTCTCTAGACCATTCCTCAAGCTTCACTAGATCCCGTCTCATGTTTTCCACTCCTTCCTGGCTGTCCACCCTGTTATAGATTTTGGTATCATCGGCAAAAAGACAAAACTTTAGGATAGCTCAGGAAATCACTTTTGGATCCCAAATCCTGAAGGCTGGGACTACCCAATCTTGGGCCCCTATCACTTTCCTAGGGCAGGAGACAGGACGAACAGGTCCTCTCCATGATTTTTGTTCAAATCACTTGGGCATGTCGGCAGCACCAAGGACGCTGCTGCTGTCTTACTTCATCTTCCAGTGCCCATGGAGACACTGAGGTCGCTGGAAAGGGGGTCACTCTGGTGACTTCCTTTACTGCCCAGTGCTCCTTCACAATAGTTGGGAGACTCCTTCTCTGGAACAGGAGTTTTGCTGCTGTGAACTATACAGGAAGCGACCAGGATTTCAGAGAATATTCGCTGCATTGGAAATACTCACAAAGGCAGAGTCTCAGCTTATTTCGTGTGTGCATGTGTGAGAGAGAGGAATAGAGGTTAATCCAGCCTGTGCTTGTTTTCTTGCCCTCTGACCCCCAAGACAAATTACAAAAAATGAGAATGTGGGGTAATTGTAGGATCTTTGTTATGTCAACATGGGGAATGTTCACTTTGGCCAGACTAAAAGAAATGGAATTTGAGTTGTTTTCTATTGCCTGAAGCTTCAGGCGAGCTCCTGACCCCAACGGTACGTCCTTAAGCCTCCGCACCGTCCCTTCTCTCTCCGACCCTCCCATGTGCTTTTCCCTCCCAGGCCTTCTTGTGGATCTGATTACTGATAAAGGAGCTGAAAGTGAAAACATGCTAGAAAGGGATGGGAACGATTCAGGGACGGAGGTGGTCTTCCGAGCTGCTTAGTCCTGCCCTTGTTGATACAGTGCAAAGTTGCTTCTGCGCCGGACTGGAACGCGTTCGGCCCGACTTCCCGCCTTGGACCTGGCGCCTACTTCCTGCTGCTTTCCG
Source organism: Rhinatrema bivittatum (assembly GCF_901001135.1). Lineage (NCBI taxonomy): Eukaryota > Metazoa > Chordata > Amphibia > Gymnophiona > Rhinatrematidae > Rhinatrema > Rhinatrema bivittatum. Next base: position 295,615,699 of record NC_042621.1, on the reverse strand, counting down.
GTGCTGTTGGGAGAGAATCCAGGATGCCGGAAGGCAAGGAGGGATTCGTTAAAGATCAAGAGGAGGAGGCCAGTCCGGCTAAGAAAGATCTCACGAGAAGTCGGCTAGGCCTACACTGAAAGAGAATTGCACTCCTGGTGCTTTCAACGCTATCTCCACCACTTTCACTGACTTAAACTACCCCTGCTTCACTTCTGACTACGTAGTTTTGCTGCATGAGCCTGAAGTACGAGAGGAGAAAGTTCTTCCGAATAATCAACTGACAGATTTGAAAAGTGGATTTCTACGGAAGGATTTTCAAAGTGAGTTTTTCAAATTTTGTAAGTAGATTTACTAAGCTACGATAAGGGTATAACACACGTAAAACAGTATTTATTGCAAGATAGACATTTTAAAAGTAAATAAATATACCCATATCACAGCGATATCGCGTGTTTTTCCCACAAAACTCCTCCCCATTGTAATCAGCTGCTTTGCATGCATTTGTATGCATAAAATTAACTAATGCATGAAAGCAACTGATACATAGGTAATCGAAAGCAAATAAAATAACACGACCGGCCTGAAAAAAGAAAAGCCAGCCCTGCTATTGTATTTATCCAAACCCGCAGACATTGGGATGCTAATGTGCATCCTGATGTCCCCAGGATGCTTTATAAAAGGGCCATTTGGCCCCAAGACAACCCATCCCCCCCCTGCAATGAGCCAAAATCCCAGCAGCCAGTGCAGCCTAAAACAGTTTTAAAAAACCTAAATGCCCCGCCTCCTTCCCAGACTCTTCCCCTTTTATAAAAAAAATGACCCTTTCCCAACCAAGACACCCCCCCCCCCCTTATCAAAAACAACCCTTCCGGTAGCGAGCCCTCAGGCCTCTCCCCTCCCATGCAGGCAGCAGGAGGGGAGGAGCCGAGGCTGAGAATGGAGCCCACAAGAGAAGAACCACTCTGCCCCCTGATCTGGCCCTTCTCTTCCTGTTATTCCCCCCACCTCCCTCTGTCCTGCAGGGAGTAGAAGGGGAGGGGGTGAGTTTGGAGTGAGCTCTGTTCTCTAATCTGGTCCCCTTCCCCCATCGTCCTAGGCAGCCTGGAGGGAACAGGAGGGAAGGGGGGAAGGGGGGGGGTCAGATTTCCCAGGCATGTGCACTAGCGTTGCCAGCTGTCCAGATTTTCTCCGGACCATACAGATTTTAAAGGCGCCGTCCAGAAGCCAGATGGAGGGCTAAAATGTCTGGAGATTGTCTGGGTTTTAACGCTTCAGTCCAGCACAGCAGCTATGTTGACACCCGCCAGCAGACGCATCTCAAAACCTACGCCCGGGAAGTTGCCTGCACACTCCCCCCTCTCCCTGCTGCCTTCGGTTGCTGGGAATGCCCTTCTGCCCGTGGCGCAACAAGAAGCCCAGTGAGACCACAAGCATGCTGAAGCAGAGCCCTGGAGTGTGAGAAAGCCTGTGTGTGTGTGTGAAGGGGAGAGAGCCAGGGAGAGAGTCTGTGTGTGTACGAGGGAGAGAGAGCCCGTGAGTGTGTGTGTGTGTGTGTGTGAAGGGGAGAGAGCCAGGGAGAGAGTCTATGTGTGTGTATGAGGGAGAGAGAGCCCGTGAGTGTGAAAGCGCTTGTGTGTGTGTGTGTGTGTGTGTGTGTGTGTGAAGGGGAGAGAGCCAGGGAGAGAGTCTGTGTGTGTACGAGGGAGAGAGAGCCCGTGAGTGTGAAAGTGCTTGTGTGTGTGTGTGTGTGTGTGTGTGTGAAGGGGAGAGAGCCAGTGAGAAAGTCTATGTGTGTGTATGAGGGAGAGAGAGCCCGTGAGTGTGAAAGTGTTTGTGTGCATATGTGTGTGTGTGTGAAGGGGGAGAGAACGCTTGTGTGTGTGTGTGTGTGTGTGTGAAGGGGAGAGAGCCAGTGAGCGGGAGAGAGCCTCTGTGTGTGTGTGTGTGTGTGTGTGTACATATTTGTGTGTGTTAAGGGGAGAGAGCCAGTGTGTATGAGGAAGAGAGAGCCAGTGAGTGGGAAAGAGCCTGTGTGTGTGTGTGTGTGTGTGTGTGTGTGTGTGTGAAGGGGAGAGAGCCAGTGAGTAGGAAAGAGCCTGTGTGTGTGCACCTGTGTATGGCAGAGAAAGCCTTTGTGTGTGTATGTGTGGAAGGGAAAGCCAGTGAAACTGAGAGAGCCTGTGGTGAGGGGGAGGGAGAGACAGCCTGTGTGTTTGTTTTGAAACAAAGTTGGAGTGTGAATGAGAGTAAACAGAAGAGTGAATATGTATGTGTGAGAGAGAATGTGTTAGGGAGTTTGTGTATATGGGAGAAAGAGACTGGAAATCGAAAGTTTCCATGTTTGAAAAGCTGGGGATATTAGTTACCCCTATTTGTTTTAATTATTGGACTTTATTTGATGTCTGCTGTTTTGAAATATATAGAACCATAGAAATGATGGCAGAAAAAGACCATTCGGCCCATCCAGTCTGCCCAGCGAGCTCCCACACTTATTTTCCCATACTTATCTGTGTCACCAACCACCAAGTTCAGGGCTCTTGTTGGTAACTGTTTGATTCGAATTTCCTGCCACCCCCTGCCATTGATGCAGAGAGTAATGTTGGAGTTGCATCAAAGGTGAGCATAAGGCTTAATGGTTAAGGGTAGTAACCGCCACATCAAGCAAGTTACCCCGATGCTTGTTTACCCAGACTGCACAGATCAATGCCTTGTTGGATGTTGTCTGAATGTAAATCCTCTTTTCCACATTTCCCCCAGCCGCAGAAGCAGAGAGCAACTCTGTAAATACATTTAAAGTGAAGTATCAGGCTTAATTGATTTAGGGTAGTAACCGCCACAATATAAGCAAGCTACCCACACACTTATTTGTTTACCCTGACTGTGTAGTTCAGTCCTTGTTGGTTACTCTCTGAATACAAATTCTCTTTTCCACATTTCCCCTTGCTGTTGAAGCAGAGAGCAATGGTGGAATTGCATTAACCGTACGAAGACTTATTGAGTAAGGATAGTAATCACCAAGTAGTAGCCACCATTCCAGTACTCCACCCCCATAGCTCTTCTCTTCATTCCCATCCTCCAGGTTTTATGGATCCGCAGTGTTTATCCCATGCCCCTTTGAAGTCCTTCACAGTTCTGGTCTTCACTACTTCCTCCGGAAGGGCATTCCAGTCATCCATCACCTTCTCCATGAAGAAATATTTCCTGACATTGGTTCTGAGTCTTCCTCCCTGGAGCTTCAAATTGTGACCCCTAGTTCAATTGATATATATATAACTGGAGTTTGGTAAATTTTTAAAATTTTTAATAAGAATTATTAATTAGTGGATGTTATTCCATTCATCAACTGTTTTGAATATGCATTCTTTTTATTAGTATGGTTTTACTATTATGATGTTTTATATTTCTTGGTTTTATTTGTTGCACTGCCTACAGTCTGGCTTGTTGCGGTTTCCAGTTCAGTTTTTGTTTGCGTGCTTTTATTTATACATTATGGTTTCTTTAATCTGTACGAGGTCTGTGCTCCTCATGTGTGACTGAGGTGAGGTATTCTGCCAGCATGTACTTTCTATTTAGGGCTCTATAGCAGCCTGGCTTGTTCTGTTTTCCTAACAGGTGGTGAGTCGATGCTTTAGGGTCTGGTGCAATATTTGCAGGGTTGTCTTTTCTTAGCTACGGTTCTTATTGTTTGAGTTCTGGTGGTTAGTGCTGCTTTGTTTTGGGAGGTGTACTATATTGTAATTGGGATTCGGTTTACTTATGGCTTTCCTGGAGCCAAACCCACACCTAACACCACATTACATATGGGTCCCAAGTGACTCTCTTTCCTGGGCTTGCAGTGCATGCAAATAAAACAGAAAAGGTGTAAGTGATAGTTTTACCTCAGAAGTCTGGGCTTTGAATGTCCTTTTCCATGTAAAATATGTTCCCGTAACTGCATAACTTTTAACTCTGTGTGTGTGAGTGTGAGGGGAGGGCTGGGGGCAGGGGTCACACAGGGGCTGGAAGCAGCAGCCCTGGGATGGCAGTGGTGGTTAAAGGGGTGATAGGTATAAAAGATAAGTTTTCCTAATGGTGTGGGTGGCAGTTGCTAAGTAATTCGGGTTTTCCTGATGCTGTTGCTGTTTTTATATTTGGGATCACTGGGCTGTATCTGGCTTTGTGCACTTTTTTCTAGTCACGAGCTGGAAGTAAACAAGCAGTCATGTGGCAGGACAAAGGTGAACGTTTTGCTCCACGTGTCCGGGTGTTTGGGGGCTCCCCTGCTGTGCCCGCCTCCTCACCAGCGGGGGCACTGGTTATCGGTGGCGACGCCCAGGCTGACCAGTGCCCTCCCGCACAGTCTGGCACCCAGATGGCAGGGGGCAAGGTCCCTCCCTACTTCTTTCGCCTGGTGCGCCACTGGTTGCCCGCGACCTGTTACCAAGATGATCCTACTTCAGTACCTCTGCCTTTAACAAGAGCATTTTTTACACCTGTTTTCCCGGGTGAGCTGCCAGTCTAAAACCCACCCTCCCTCTATCCGCGGAGAGCTCCGGATTGAGGGGAGACATTCCCAGGGTGGGGACACTGAAAAGCAAAATACACAGACTGCACCCACCTTATTTTCTATTGAAAACCCTACCCACACAAAAAGCGGGCAGCAGAGGCCGACGATTTCCTGACATTAAGTGCGTACTTCCTCTTTGACAACTAGGTGCCAGGTCCGCGGCTGCAGAAGGACGCACGGACTTTGCACGTGGACCCGTTTGAAAGTTCTAACCCTCAGGCCCACACCGAGACGTGCAGGTGTGAAATTTCATTAAGACCAGCAGCAGCAGCAGCAGCAGCCACTCATGCCCATACGCGTCATGGGTGGGAATTAGAACTCGGAGCTGCCTCAGTCTTTCCCTGACGCACCGGAGCAGATCTGGCAGCACCTGTGCGTCTGTCTGTCTGTGTGCGCTCTGCGCTCACCTGCCCACTGCCGCCGGAGCTCAGTTTAACCTGGGCACGAGGTCCTTAAATCTTTTTCTCTGTCATTATCTTGCAATGCCCAAACACGCACTCTGTTCCAGTCTTTATTAAGGCCAGCACAAAGGTCACAGCACAGTCCCACTTGCTTGAGAGGGACCTGAGCCCTGGGATAAGGTGTGCACAGCAGGCCGTACGGAAGGATTACGTCCTGACGCTATTCAGGAGCCTCTGTAATCAATCCCTGCAGACTCCGTCCCAGACTCAGTAGCACAGGGACGCGTCCCATCATTCTGATAATGAAGCTTTCGTTGTGGGGAGGCTTCCTGTCCAGAAACACTGGAGCAAAGCCCTCTGAAACACAAACGACTCTCGCATTGTTCTTTTAAGCTAAGAGGGCTCTGAGGTGACCAGGGACCCCCCCCCTCGGTTCCTGTCTTGTGTTGCCCCCTAGCTTGGGAGTTAGCTAGGAGGAAGGAGCTGGCGGGCACTGCCTGCGATGATGCCTTGGCATTGGGCAGAGCACGAGGGAGCAGCGTGGCTTTAGAGTTAAGCTTTTGGGAGGGGAAGGAGATCTCCTGGGAAGGATTCCTCAATCTGGTACCCTGGGCGAGAGGCAGACTCCTGGCCGAGCACCCCTCCCCCCACGGTCTGGCGGGAGGTGAAGTTTTGTCTGGAGCCTGGTCCTGCCTCAGGAGGATGCTCCCCTCCTGCCTAGAGGAGATCGGGATGAGGGGCTGTGACTTTCCTGCCTGCAGTAGAGGGAGGGACAGCAGTGTCCTGTCAGAGGAGAAGAGATTGTTGTTCCTTTTTTTTTATTTACATTTTTCAAAAAATTGCTTTACATCTACATCATACAATACAGCTCTCGAGAAAAAATGAAAAAAAAAAAAGCAAATATTGTTAATTAAATAAAACTTACATCAGGAGTATGTACAATCCAGTCCACATTACAGAGGGGCAATGAATATGAAATAAGAAATAAAACATAAAGTTAAGAAGAATCAACATAGCAGTGAGAGTCATCAAAAACACAGAATACCCCCTCCTATAAGCTGGAAAGATATAGCTTCCTACAGATTATCTACTCTCCACTTTTATCTCTCAGAAATGAGTAGGGTCAGGAAATACAAATGTATTATTCTGATATGAAACTAAGCATTCGCACGGAAACCCGAGAAAGAAGGTGGCTCCCAGTGCTAACCCACGTTGTCTCATCAGGAGAAGCCTGCTTCCTTCGGCACCGTGTAACGTAAGACACGCCAGGAAACACCTGTACTTTCTGACCACAAAATCCAAAATTCTTATTCCGGAAATATTTCTGGAGCATCATTTCTTTATCCTTCTCAGCACAGGAGGACACTAGAAGGGTGGCTCTTGACGAAATATCGTCTTCAGAGGATTCAAGAAAAAGAGACAAATCTGGATAAATATATATCCATCCCCCTTCATCGTCTAATGGTCCAATTGACTCCCTCGCAGGCTTTTTACCTCGACTGTACCTGAAAAAGGTTTTATTATGAGTTTTTGCTTCTTCAGCAAGCTTCTTTTCTAATTCTCTTTGTCTTCCTTATCAATGCTTTGCATCTGACTTGCCAGTGCTTATGCTGTTCCCTGTTTTCCCTTTTCCATTTCCTGAAAGATGTTCTTTTGGCTATCGTAGCCTCTCTCGCCTCACCTTTCAACCATGCCGGCAGTCGTTTAGCCTTCTCTAATGCGCGGAGATTGCAGCAGCACTTGAGCGGCAGAGAGGCCTGCAGCGGTGAGATATTCAGCCGGGGAGCGCGGGCAGGAACAGTGGGACCTGACCAGGAACCTCTGTCTGACGTTAGCGGGCAAGGAGGGTCCGGCGTCCTGCTGCGTGAAGAGGAGCGGAGTGGCAGGGGTGGGAGGTTTCTGTGTGGGGCCCCTGCTACAGTAGCAGCCAGAGAAGCAAGGCTGCGAGGACACGGCGGGCAGGAGCCAGAGCCAGGAAACGCTGCTTTGTGGGCCTGCCTGGCACGGGTTGGCCTGTACCAAGAAATCTTGGGGGCCACTGTTTGACTGCGATTATTGTTCCCATTGAATGCACTTCAACAGGTTTGGAGAGAAGAATCACCAAAGAGATTGTTCGCTGTCTTCTTTATGTTTATTTTCTCCTTCAGGTCCTGGGATTATTCTCCGTGACCAAGACTCCGGGTTGCTCTGGGACTTTGTGTGTGGGACTTCATTTAAAGAACCGATTAACTACTCTACCAAGGCAGCTGGAAGACCAGAAGAAGCTGCCAGGGCCTGGCCATCTCTCAAGGACTAAGGACTGAATTGAGATTACATTTTAAAAGAGAGAAAAATTTTCCAACAAAACATCAAAATTCTAAAAGTAAAAAAAAAATGATGCGCCTGGTTTACTTTTAAAACCAGTGGCTTGTTTTCTTCTTTCAGGACTGCGCTGGACTCAGCCTTTCTCTGGGGCTTGATCTCCCTCGGGTGGCCATCTTTAGTATTGGCATCATTCTTCTATTTGTGTCAGATTTTATTTTTTTGGGGGGTGGGGGTGGGCGGAGGAGGGATATAGGGAGCCCCTTGGTTCCTATCCTGTGCTGCCCCTAGCTTAAGCCATTTGGAAGACCCCATCAGCCACTGAGAGAGAAACAGAATCCGAGAGACTGTGCTGGTTGCAACCCCTGGACCCCAGGTCCCTGGACATTGAACCCTGCTCCCCACTAGACAGAACCCAGCACCCCTTAAGTGGAGTGAGAGCAGAGAAAGGCAGAGAGCTGGGGAAAAGGACACCCCAGAGATAACAATGTGCCCAAAAAGGGGTCTACATCTAGGCCAGGGGTGGCCAATTCCAGTCCTCAAGAGCCATAAGCAGGATTGGTTTTCAGGCTGCCCACAGTGAATATGCATGAGAAATATGAGCATATTAAATAATTAAGAACTGGGGTTAGCTGTATAATCAATCTCCCAACCTATTACCCTGACCAATGGTATCGTATGTCAGACTTTGCAATAGTAAATTAACTGCAGGGAAACTACAAGTCCCTGCATGCAATGGGGTAAGGCCAGGACTGGATCAACCCTGTCAATCGAATCTGGATCCCGACACCACGAACTCCAGGTTCAGCCCTGTAGACTAGCACCAGCCCCAGAGACTTTATTCCACCTCTGACCAGGAGTCAAACTTGCAGTGTTCAAAAAAGCTTCCATTTCCGCACCTCTCTGCATTGGGCAGTAACAGCTAATGCCCGGGATTTGAATGAAGGAGCACAAGCCATGCACAGACACGCCCTCAGGGTTTTGTACACATTTTTTGTGCACAAGGCTCCTTGCTACATCTGGTGTACAGTTCTACGCACAAAAAATGTGCACAGAAGTGGGCACCGACCTTATTACGTCATGAAAACAGGCGAGGTTTGCTTTCTCTGTACCGCTTCTTGCTCATGTTACACATCTGTCTCCACGACTGGGCTTATTTCAGATACTCGGACAAGAGTGCATTCAAGCCTTTCACATTTTCATTCATGGTCCATTTAAATCTAAATAAGCATAACTTTATTTTTCATGGAGGTTTCCTAGATAATGCACATACCACAAAATCAGCTGTCCACATCGTAAGTATGCACACTCTTTCATGAGCTTCTCCTTCTAAATCTATTATTTTGTTTTACTGTTTTTGTGATATGGAAATTTCAGTTCAATCAGAAGCCTAGAAAAATGGGCAGTTTTAGATTTTTAATGTGGAAACTGCAGCATGGAAGCCCATAAATATTAAGCAGTGACCTGGATATTTTTGGGTTAATTTTCAAAAGGTTTCTGCTTGTAAAATCAACATAAGAACTTTCATACTGGGCCAGATCAAGGGACATCAAGCCCAATATCTTGTTTCCAACGGTGGCCAATCCAGGACACAAGTACCAGGAAAGATCCCAAACACTAGATAGATATAGTTGCGATGGAGAAGGTACAGAGAAGGGCGACCAAAATGATAAGGGGACTGGAACAGCTCCCCTATGAGGAAAGACTAAAGAGGTTAGGACTTTTCAGCTTGGAGAAGAGACGGCTGAGGGGGGATATGATAGAGGTGTTTAAAATCATGAGAGGTCTAGAACGGGTAGATGTGAATCTGTTATTTACTCTTTTGGATAGTAGAAAGACTAGGGGACACTCCATGAAGTTAGCAAGTAGCACAATTAAAACTAATTGGAGAAAATTCTTTTTCACTCAATGTACAATTAAACTCTGGAATTTGTTGCGCTACCTGGCACGCGCACATTTACGCCCGATTTTGTAACATGCTCGCACATGTTATAAAATCGGGGGTCGGCGCGCACAAGGGGGTGCACAATTATGCACCTTGCGCGCACCTAGCTGCGCTGCCTTCCCCCATTCCCTCCCAAGCCGCTCCAAAATCAGAGCGGCCTGGAAGGGAACTTCCCTTCCCCCTAACCTGACCTTCCCACCCCTTCCCCTAACCTTTTCTCCCCCTAGCCCTGCTCTAACCCTCCCCCAAAATGTTTAATTTACCTTTTGTGCCTGCATGTGGGCAGGCGCGCGATCCCAAGCACAGCAGCAAATGGCCACTGTGCCTGGAGCCTCTGATCCCGCCCCTGCCCCCTTCCCGCCCCTTTAGTAAAGCCCCGGGACTTACACGCGTCCCGGGGCTTTAAGCGTATAGCCGGATCTTTTGAAAATAGGCCCGGCGCGTGTAACCTTTTTAAATTCCCGCCCAATGTCTTTTCCTGTATTACAAATATGCATGCGTGCTTTGGGGGCACAAATATGCATTATTTTATCAAGTATGCGGCTCCCGCCACAGCACAAATCTCCGTGGGCTCCCGCACGTACACAGAGTATTGAAACCTGGGCACGCTCCTAGCTTGCTGGGCGGCAGTGTTGGAACCTTTGTGTCCTCCTTACCGTGTGATTTCTCACGTGATATAAAGTCATAAACAATGTATTTTTGTTTAAAGAGCAAGCATGAGGCACAGTCTACAATAAAAATTCTGTGCCATCCCTAATGTTCGGAAATGATAGTTTTATTGTATTTTATTCTTGAACTCAGAAATTTCGAGCAGCTTGTTGCATGTATCATGCGCTGAGATATTTACCTAACAAATCAAAACATTCATAAATGAAACATAAACACACCTACTGCAATAAAGCGAAGAAGAGCTACTGCCGAAAAATAGATAAACCAAGAACATACATTCAGGTCAACGACAGTATAGTTTGCCAACTCACAGATTTCAACTAACTCATAATCCTCTCTCTGATGGTTCAAATGTCTGGATATACAGAAATATGAAAGATGGTAATGAAGCCTTAACTCGCAGATCCTTGGGAAGCAAATTCCATGTATGGCCTGCAATGGAAAACGTTCTTTCACGAGTCTCAACCATATATGCCCCCTAACGGCGAGAACATCTAAAAAGGTTCTCCCTTTGAGTGAAGAGCACATGGAGGTCTATAAATCTCTCCACTCAGTGCCTGATGGATTAAAAGTAACGTATTGAGTTTAATGCAAGCTTGAATAGTTAAGCTCTGGAATTCATTGCCAGAGGATGTGGTTACGGCAGTTAGTGTAACTGGGTTTAAAAAAGGTTTGGATAAGTTCCTAGAGGATGAATCCATAAACTGCTCTTATGGTAATTAATAAGCAATAGTAGCCTGTGTTCTATCTAATGTTGGGTACTTGCCAGGTATTTGTGACTTGGATTGGTCACTGTTGGAAACAGGATGCTGGCCTTGATGGACCTTTGGTCTGACCTAGTATGGCATGTTCTTATGTTCTAAGTCAGTGTAAGGAGGCAAGGACAGGACAAATATATTCCTGCATCCAGACTCCAGTCAAAGCTCTAGCAGTCACTTTTTGAACAGTTTGTAGAGCTCTCATAGATGTAACTGATAAACCAAGGTACATAGAGTTGCAATAATCAACACATGATAGCAACAAAGCTTGTAACACTGATCTACAAGTCATCAGGAGGTAAATATGGTTTTAATCTGCATAAAAAACAAAGCTTAAATAGTGCATTCTTCACAACATTTGTAATTTGAGAGGGAGAAGTCGCAAGCAACCTCAAGGTTTCATTTGCCAAAGAAATGAGAATTTGAATATTCTCAAACTAGAGAAAAGAGACTGTTTCTACAGCATGAAAACAATCTGAGAATTTCAGTCTTGGCAATGTTCAAAGCAAGTTGTTAGAGGAGAAGAAGACGTCATCAGGGTGAGACAATTGATGACTTTAGAAAATGCATCTTGAAAGGCAGATGGAAGCGAGAATGGAATAAAAACTGAATATCATCTGCATACAAGCAGTATCCTACCTCTAAATTATCCAGAACCTTACACAATGGAGTAATGTAGATTTCAGATAATCGTGAAAGGACATCAGCAGAAAAAGAAGATCCAACAACTACTTGTTGGGAACAGAAAAGAGGTGAACCGCTGCCAGAGAACGGTAGACGAAACAGTATAACTGCGATGGCAGATGGTTAGATGCTCAAGAGTGTCAAAAGCAGAGAAGATGCTGAGGAACACCAGGATGCACTTTGCCCCCCATATCAAAACCACAGCTAAAAATATCTAAAACAGGAAACGAGCAAAGTCTCAGTGCTCAAACGTGTCCATATGACCGGAGTCTGTAAACTCCTGAAACTGTGCTACTACAATCTTCTCGATCAATTTAGCAACAAAAGACAAAGAAGTAATGGGTCTATAATGATCTAAAGAAGGCTTTTTTAAAAAACTGAACGCACAGCAGTCACAAATCCTGTAGTGTATTTATGTTCAATTTATTACTCGCCTTTCCATTACTCTGAAGTGACTGTAACTGAAGGGAGTGGTATATGGAAAACCATTTAATTAAATAAAGACATAAAACCAAGATAACAACTTAGGCTGTGGCTAGGATGGCAGCTAAATCTTTTGTCTGCCTGCTCTCCCTTCCATACGTTGATCTCTGCCTTTACCGCTAGGGATCCTCTGCTTCTCTTCCAGTCTATTACTCTGTGGCGAGGCTGTGCCTTTCTGAGGGGGAGTGTTTCTCTTTGTACCACAGGAGCTCTCAAAGATCTGAGATGGGCTCAAGGATATTCTTTGGGGGTTGAGAGCAGGAATATATATTTCAAAGCTCTACGGGTAGGAGACCTTGATATCTCGCTGTGCTCTGTAAAATCCAAGCCATGCATGGTTTTGAGGTTCCCAAGATGTTTCTTCGCGTTCAAACTTCAAACGAAACCATGGTCTTTACACACTTTGTGCAAAAGAAATAGCAAAGTCTTAATCTGAAGTACAACAAGTCACTTCTTGTAGACGATGCCCTGGAAGGCTTTACAGACTCAGAGGAAATGTGCAGAAGTCTTCTTTTTGCACTGGGCATCTGCTACTTATTCCCAGCCCAAGATGGAGACAAGTTGTATGCATACAGTACTGGTGGATCAGGTTCTTGATCTCAGATGAGTAGCACTGCTGGATGGTCCCAGACCAGATGGACTCGCTCTGTTAACTTACGGGTGATGGTGTAAGACGTTGGTAGGCAATGTCGGTCCTGGAATGCCAAAAGCAGAACTGGTTTTCAGGACATCCACAATGAATATGCTTGAAGTAAATTTGCATGCACTGCCTCCAGTATATGCAAATATATCTCATGCATATTCATTGTGGATGTCCTGAAAACCGGCTCGGTTTGTGGCACTCCAGGACCAGAACTGCCTACCTCTGGTGTAGGAGAAGCAGCAAGAGAACCTGAGTTACATTTACAGCATCAAGACTTCTCCACACTCAGTATCGGGGTTGAGTCCTGACTCATATGAAACACATGAAGCTGGCATCACACAAAATCATCACACAAAATCAAGACTACATGAAAAATAAATATTACAGAAAGCCTAATAAACAGAACAATAACGAGGGTAATTTGGAAAGCTATTTCAGCAGGTAAAATAGTGATTTTACTCCCAGAAACGGGCTCTGAGAGAACAGCCCGACCTGCGTGCAGAGTGAACTTACACGTGTAGTGCCTGGATGTGCTTTAACTTATCCACCATGAGAAGATTAGGGATGCGCTTTCATTAGAAACGAAACGGGAACTTCCAATTCAATTCGGTTTAGTTTCCTTTACTTTTGAGAACAAAACGAAAGAAAAACACACAGCTTCATTCACTTTCTTTTCATTTGACTAAAAACAAAAAATCCCAGAATCTCCTCTTCCTTTTCCTCTCCTCCACTCCTCCGACCCTCCTCCCTCGCCGCTTTGAAGAATAGCAGCGGAGGGGCAAGAGTGACAGGGGATCGCCAATGCATGGGGTAAGATGCTGAGGTGTGGGAGGGGCAGAGGGGGAGTCCTGGGACTTTTAAAAATGTCTTTTGTTGGTGGGGGGAGGGGGAGAATCCCAGGATCCGACATTTTTGTATTTTTTTTCTTTCTTTCTTTTCTTTGTGTTTTTTGTTTCTTTGGTTTTAAATAAACAACCGACAAAAAATGAATCGGAAGAAATGAAAAAAACAAAAGAACAAGATTCGGGGCCTGATTTTCAAAAGCATTTACGCACTTAAAAATGGGTTTTACGCTTAAATTCACTTTGCCCGTGTTAGTGGGTTTTTGAAAATTGCTACAATCTATGCCATTGAATTGCCCATAGGAGATTCTCCTGTAAGTGCAATTTACACGCTCTAATGGCTTTTGAAAATGGCTACCATAGTCTGTTACATTGCCACAAGTAACTCCTTGGAGAATTCACCTGTAACTGTGAAGAAACCTGCGCTCATGTTGTTCCCTGGGAAATCCGCCCTGCATTAAATAAACAGCAGGTGTAAACGTGCGCGGGTCGTTTCCCTGAGTTACAGGGGGACTTTCACTTCGAAACTTGGGGCAAAACCTGCGGGCGGCTAGGGAATTGGCCCCAGCACGCGTGCCACAAGTGAAAACGCTGCGATCAACGGCGCTCTGCAGCACTTCATTGCGGTTCGCCCAAAGCGTCCTATTAATAATTCAATTGTGCTCGTAAATACTTAAAAGATATTTTGCCGACTAGATTTATTGAGATAATTAAAAAAAAAAAAAAAAAAGCTCAGTCCAATTAATCTTCTCGCTTTTCATGCATTGAGGATGGGTCATGAAGACTTGATCTGGTCAGTTTGTCGTGAGACAGAAAAGCTTTAAGATTCTCTTGGACTCTGACTGGTAATTCACCTGGTTTGGAAGCTTTGTCAGCTTGCAAGCGCTCGGTCTGGGCATCTCTCTCTCTCTCTCTGCCTCTTGCAGTAAATCCGGGTCATTTAGATAAGCGTCTGTAACATCCATCCCAGACCAGTGGTCAGGGGAATATTTTCTTTCAAAAGACTCTTGGGTTACTAACTAAGCCACTGGTGACCTCCATTCTGACCGCATGTCCTCGTTTAGTCTTTGTGGACTTGGTTAATTATTCAATGAGCTTATCTCCATGCTCAGAAAGGCACTGGGGTGCTCGGCTCTGACATTTCTCAAGAGGAGAAGATTCCAGGGTCTCCGAGCAGGCTGTGCTGGAAAAATCAACAAATCAGCAGCAGCTTGTCAGGACAAGATGTGCAGCCACAGTAAGGTCGCTGTCTCGCTTGGGCTGCCTTGGCTGCGCTAGACATTTCCTCGTGAAAGCGCGCAGAAGGGCGGGCTTCCCAGTACCATTACGGAAAACCCTCTTCCACGGCCACCTGGAGAGGCTGCGGGTTCATAGCCTTCTTGGGGGGGGGATGTCGTTTAATTAAACGGGTCAGTTCTGTTGCCTCAGAAGTGACAAACAGTAGGTTCAGGACATCAGGAAACAAACCGATCCATACATAATGTGAGACAAAATGAGAGAAGCCATCAGGAAAAGACACCGGGGGGGGGGTGCACGCAGAACTGGGGTTAAAAAGGGCAGGCACGTCATCTGGCTGGGACAGGGACCAAGCCAGGGTGCAAGAGAGCCACGACTCTCTGCAGTTCTTTCAGAGCCAGGGTTCACTTTCAGCAGCTGCTTTTTTTTTTCCAGTTCCGTCCGCTTCCTCCTCGGGCCTCTAGCAGGGTCACGAGGCCACCATCCTGCACTGGCAACTCCCCAGGGATTATTTTTCCTCCCTCATATCATATCCTCCCCTGAGGATGTTGACGCCACCGCAACATCACTGTCCGCTTGGATGGTGTGGGGCGGGGGAAGGGGAATTGGATTCGGACGACAGCCAACGCTGGGCCCTGACTTTTACTTCCTGGGGTACCGAGACGCAGGCCTTAGTGAAAAGCACGGGTCGGCTTCTTCTGCCAAGGCCAAAAGCAAAGCAGGCTCAAGCGGCAGCACTGTCTGAATTATCAGGAAGGCCGCTCACCCCGTACAAATGTGGCTGCCAGTAATTTTGTTATGGGTTTGACAGTTCCTTGGTTCTCATTGCAAATATTATTACCCTTAACATAAGGCTTGGGGATAA
Organism: Rhinatrema bivittatum; assembly: GCF_901001135.1. Taxonomy (NCBI): domain Eukaryota; kingdom Metazoa; phylum Chordata; class Amphibia; order Gymnophiona; family Rhinatrematidae; genus Rhinatrema; species Rhinatrema bivittatum. Next base: position 295,600,344 of record NC_042621.1, on the reverse strand, counting down.
CCTGAACACAGAGGGACATTTACTACCCTTAACAGAAATATGGGGGTAACTACTTGCTGGGCAGCCTGGATGGACCATTTGGTCTTTTTCTGCCATCATTACTATGGTACTATGACCTACTTAGTGCAGTCATTAAAGAAATGGTCCTCGCCAAGAAGCCACACAAGGGGCCCCTTTCAAAACCGGGTGTCGCCACTACAAGGACGACTGTGACTTTCTCCTCCCAGGGCCTGCAGGCACCTTCCTCTGTATTTGTTTATTTGCAATGTCTTCTATCCCACCACTTCCTAATGCATGTCCAGCAGGGGTTGCAAGGTCACCTCCATAAAATCATCGTTCTGTAGCCTTCTCAGCCCTGGTCAAACCTAGGAAAAATCACGGTGAGAGTCAAGCCCCGATGGGCGGCACTGGACCGACCTGAGGGTCTACGTCTAAAGAGTAATAGGGTATAAGAAAGAACAAGGCCTAAATAAATAGCCTACAGGATTAAAGCCAGAAGAAAACAGATGTGAGTGACTGAGTTCCCTGACCCGACTCTTCATCAGGCTCTGGCTGCAGAACCGGCCCCATACAGGCCTTATTCTTAATAACGCTGCGCCGGGGGAGGGAAGAGCTGCTGGGCCCATTCCAGGGGTCCCTTCTCCTCTCAGGGCCCTCCTTAAAGGCAGTGGAGGGAAGAGGTCAAATCTGCACCAACATTGCCATCCAGCTCAAATACTGCCCGCATGGTCCCCCACCCCTCCCCCCAAGGAGCAGCGGCCTCCTTCCCCCTCTCACCTCCTGTGCCACAGTGAAAAGCAGCGCAGCCACGGGCCTCAAGAACCATTGTATCCCCCCTCCCCATAGTCAGAAGCAACACTGCTTGGAGGCTAACAATCTGGTAGGCCATGGGGACTGAAGAAAGAAGCTACTTCTGCTGCTTCCCCTTATACATTTCTGACTATATGATGGAGAGAAAGACAGAGAACAAGCTTGTGTGTGTGAGATTCAGAGAGAGAGAGCGTGTCTGTGTGTATATGATTGAGAGAGAGAGGGAGAACAAGCTTGTGTGTGTGTGAAATTCAGAGAGAGAGAGTGTCTGTGTGTATATGATTGAGAGAGAGAGGGAGAACAAGCTTGTGTGTGTATGAGATTCAGAGAGAGAGCGTGTCTGTGTGTATATGATTGAGACAGGGAGAACAAGCTTGTGATGTGTGTGTGTGAAATTCAGAGAGAGAGAGTGTGTGTATATGATTGAGAGAGAGAGGGGAGAACAAGCTTGTGTGTGTGTGAGATTCAGAGAGAGAGAGCATGTCTGTGGGTATATGATTGAGACAGGGAGAACAAGCTTGTGTGTGTGTGAAATTCAGAGAGAGAGAGTGTCTGTGTGTATATGATTGAGAGAGAGAGGGAGAACAAGCTTGTGTGTGTGTGAGATTCAGAGAGAGAGAGCGTGTCTGTGTGTATATGATTGAGAGAGAGAGGGAGAACAAGCTTGTGTGTGTGTGAAATTCAGAGAGAGAGAGCATGTCTGTGTGTATATGATTGAGCGAGAGCAGGAACGAGCATGTATGTGTTTGTGTATGACTGAGAGAATACAAAGAAGCTGAGGGTGTATGATTGAGAGAGTACGACAAGCGTGTGTGTATGACAGAGGGAGAGTGTGAACAAGTGTGTGTGTGTGTATGAGTGATAGAGAGGGAACGTGTGTATGTATAACAGAGAGAGCGCGAATGAGCGTATGTATGTGTGTATGTGTATAATTGTGAGAGAGATGTGTATGTGTGCATATGACAGAGAGAGAGAGATCAAGCATGTGTGTGAGTGCATATGAGTAAGCGAATGAGCGTGTGTACGATTTGAGAGTGCAAACAAGCACACGTATGATAGTGAGTGAGAGCGCGAACAAGTGTGTTTATATGATTGAGTGCGAAAAAGTGTGTATGACAGAAAGTGAACGAGCGTGTGTGCGTGTGCATGATTAAGATAGAGTAAATGAGTATGTGTGTGTATGTGTGTGTGTGACTGAGAGAACGATTGTGAATGTGTATGACTGAGAGAGCGTGAATGAGTGGGAGTGTGTACATGTATGACTGAGTATGAGAGAGAGAGAGGAGAACATTTGTGTGCAGCAACTCTCTCCCCTCTCCCTGCTAATCCATGACAATCTCATGGCATCTGGAAATCAAAAGTTCCCAGGTATAGAAAGCAGGGGAGTTTTTCTTATCCTTATTAGTTTTAATTCTTGGATGTTATTTGAGGCATCTGCTGTTTTGAAATATTTCATGGGCATTTGGAAAGATTTTTATGTGATTTTTAATTACTGGAAATTTTATTTCTCAGCTGTTTTGAAATATTTTTCTTTTAATTAGTACGGTTTTACTATTATGATTGATGTTCTATATTTCTTGATTTTATTGATTGATGTTTTATGAGGAATGGTGTTTGTGAGAAATGACTTTAAATGTTGTCATCTCAGTAATTAAAGAAAAAGATTTTTTAATATCTGGCTTAAAATGACCTTTAAACATTGCTAAAGAAAACTTCCCTTTCTAGATGCCTTTGCCCAGAATATGCTTGGAGAGCAGTTAGGGGCCTCTTCCTGACAAGGCATCAAGTGAAGGCATGAGGTTAGAACTAACCCCCTTCTCCCTTTAAAGTTCTGCTTCTGTGCAAATTAGTTTCTTACAAGATAAGATATTGTAGCCCTGCCATTTAGAAACTGCATATACAAAGACCTGCCAGATGCTGATAAGCATCAGGGGATGGAGGTAAGGGACCCTCCCAGGTGCAAAGGAAGAGATAACTAAAAGGGGTGGATGTTGCGTTGGTGCCTGTTCTTGCCCTCGCTCCACCCTCTCCACCTTGGTGGCGACTCCCTTCGGGTCTGATGGACAGATGCTGCCGCGGCTTCTCCTCGCCACTTCTCCCCAGAATCCCCGGGCTGGCCTGACGCTGCGGATCCGCCATGTTCCTGATGACGTAAGGGCGCACGCGCTCCAGAGTTTGTACCGGCAAGGGTGCGAACCTCGGGGGCGTCCCCCCGTAGTGACGTCATCCACTTCCAACTTAAAAGGTCTTTGTTTGCTACTACGAATCGAGTTAGCAAGGGGAATTCTTTCTCTGCTGCTCTGCCTCCACAAACTTACCAAGGGGTACCCGCTCCTCGGGGGCCCCGCTCTCTCTTCTTGTTTTCAGATTGCTAAGATGGGATCCGGTACTAGCTCCTCGAGGGCCTACGTCCCTGAATGCTCAGAAGACTCCTTACTGCCTGGAATCGATCGCAGACGTGAACACTGTGAGTTCTATTACAGATAGGAACCGGTACTCACTCCACGAGGGCCTATGTTCCTAATCTCTGAAGACTCTCTTCTGTCTAAGACGTTATCGCAGGTACGGAGATCGTGAGTTACTATTGCAGATTGCAGATAGGAACCGGTACTCGCTCCACGAGGGCCTACGTCCCTGAATGCTCAGAAGACTCCTTACTGCCTGGAATCGATCGCAGACGTGAACACTGTGAGTTCTATTACAGATAGGAACCGGTACTCGCTCCACGAGGGCCTATGTTCCTAATCTCTGAAGACTCTCTTCTGTCTAAGACGTTATCGCAGGTACGGAGATCGTGAGTTACTATTGCAGATTGCAGATAGGAACCGGTACTCGCTCCACGAGGGCCCATGTTCCTAAAACCCTTCACAGACTCTCTTCTATCTCAGAAGCTATCGCATACACAGATATTGTGAGTTCTTATTCCAGACTGCTTATAGGAACCAGTGCTCGCCTACGGCTCCTGTTCCTGAATATACTGAAGACTCTCTGTTGCTTAGAAGCCATTACAGATATCTACAATTGTGAGTGTATCATCTACTACTGGTTATGTATCCAGCATACCCTGTCTACTCACTACCTATAGTCTCTCTCTACAGCTCAGCAACTCGATCGCAGTTCCAGTATCTGAGGGACTTCAGCCCTGCCGGCACATCAGCTCACTACTGCCACCTCTGGTGGTTCTACTTCCTGTCTAATAAAGAACTATTTGTGTCTGTTTCCATATTCCAGCCTAGCCGGTGGTCCCTCTCAGGATATCCTCCTGGGGGCGCTGTCATCTGCCACCGGCCCAAGGATTCACCAATTTCCATTAAGTGTTTATTCCTTACACTACTAGAATGGTATCATACAGACCGCCAGTCTGTGGGAGCCAACTCACTACAGACCATTAACTCCGCCTATGGAGTATTACAAATTGCTAGCTCCTCCCCTTGGGGGAGCAGCATTGAACAGTGGAACAAGCAAGAAGGTGCTTATTAGTGTAGTCAAAAAGGGGGAAATAAAACCAGGGCTTCAGCTAGCAAAAAGAGTATAAATTCCTTGTTGAGATTCTGCGGGAGTGTGCCTACTATATGTATGTCACCCCATTTGCAAGTGGTCATGTAAAGATCTTTTATAAACGAGTAGATGTGACTCGGTTATTTACACTTTCAAATAATAGAAGGACTAGGGGACATTCCATGAAGTTAGCAAGTAGCACATTTAAGACTAATCGGAAAAAAATCTTTTTCACTCAACGCACAATGAAGCTCTGGAATTTGTTGCCAGAGGATGTGATTAGTGCAGTTAGTGTAGATGGGTTCGAGAAAGGTTTGGATGAGAAGTCCATTAATGGCTATTAATCAAGTTTACTTAGGAATAGCCACTGCTATTAATTGCATCAGTAGCATGGGATCTTCTTAGTTTTTAGGTAATTGCCAGGTTCTTGTGACCTGGTTTGGCCTCTGTTGGAAACAGGATGCTGGGGCTTGATGGACCCTTGGTCTGACCCAGCATGGCAATTTCTTATGTTCTTATGATTTCACTGAATTATGCTCGCTAATAAATAACTATTCCCAGAGAAGGGAGTTGTCTGATTTTGTTTCCCACAGTGATTTTCTGTTTTTCTGTTGTTGCACCACATACATAGTATGGCTTGTTGCAGTTTTTCACTTCAGCTTTTGTCTGCATGTTTCTATTTGTACCTTATGGTCTCTTTATTCTGTATTTGGTGAGGGTCTGTCAGTGTTCTGCATGTGTGACAGAGAACAGGTATTTTATTAGTATGTAGTTTCTGCATAGTGATCTACAGCAGCCTGGCTTTTCTGTTTTCCTAATAGAAGGAGTATTCATAACAAGCAAAAAGAAATAATAACAAAAAATACACAACCTGCTCGGTAGGAGTCCTTCATTGGAAAATACAGCATATGTACATAAATGCTAATCTGACCAAATATGTTTTAGCTCAGCTTTAAATTTCTGATTAATTCCTAAGAAAAATGAAATAAAAAACTGAAAATGAAGGTCCCCAACATAGGCCTAATGCCCTACAGGTTCTAAGTGTCCTTTTTTTTTTTGCAGAGTTTTCTGGTTCGCACCACAGCAGTACATGTAAATATAATTTTTCTGTTTCCTATTTCTTTGGTGTTGCATGGGACTTCTTTTTTTGTCTGCATATTTCTAATTTGTGGTCACTTGTTCTGTATTTGTTGAGGATCTGTGCTTGACATCATGACTTATAAGCACACACTCTATTGCTTAACTAGGGATGGGTTGGGTGGTTTTATTATCTGTAATTGATGCACTATTTATGTTGTTTTATGTATTGATGGATGAGTTGTATCTTGCTTCAGCATTCAAGGAAGTGAGTAACACATTTTTAAACATATATAAGGTGGAGATTACTAATCACAACTAAACATAGGATTGGGTTATTGCCCCCCTGGAACTCTCCAAAAAGATTGCTCACCATTAATTGAATAATTCCTAAAGCAGTTCCATCACCAGACTCCACAATAATAGTAGGAGACTAGGCCTACCCTCAGGACAACTGAAACCATTACAGCTACTACAAAATGCCTCTGCTAAACTACTGTTGGGGAAGGGAAATTTGACCACATCACCCTTTCATTAATAGATCTACACTGGCTACCTGTACAAGCAAGAATACACTATAAATACTAACACCCGAAGACTGGAGGGGGAGCCATTGTAACCCAATATTTAAAAAGGTCTCCAGGGCGATTTGGGAAACTGTAGACCAGTGAGCCTGACTTCAGTGCTGGGAAAAATAGTGGAAACTATTCTAAAGATCAAATCATAGAGCATATAGAAAGACATGATTTAATGGAACAGTCAACTTGGCTTTACCCAAGGGAAGTCTTGCCTAACAAATCTGCTTCATTTTTTTGAAGGTGTGAATAAACATGTGGAAAAGGTGTAGATATGGTGTATTTGGATTTTCAGAAGGTGTTTGACAAAGTCCTTCATGAGAGGCTTCTAAGGAAACTAAAAAGTCATGGGATTATAACTGGCTAAAAGACGAAACAGAGAGCAAGATTAAATGGTCAATTTTCTCCGTGGAAAAGGGTAAACAGTGGAGTGCCTCAGGCATCTGTACTTGGACCGGTGCTTTTTAATATATTTATAAATGATCTGGAAAGTAATAATAAGAGTGAGGTAAGCAAATTTGCAGATAATACAAAATTGTTCAGAGTAGTTAAATCACAAGCAGATTGTGATAAATTGCAGGAGGAACTTGTGAGACTGAAAGATTGGGCATCCAATGGTAGATGAAATTTAATATGGACAAGTACAAGGTGATGCATACAGGGAAAAATAACTCATGCTATAGTTACAATGATGTTAGGTTCCATATTAGGAGCTACCACCCAGGAAAACGATCTAGGCATCATAGTGGGATAATATTTTGAAATTGTTGGCTCAGTGTGCTGCACCGGTCAAAAAAGCAAAGAGAATGTTAGGAATTATTAGGAAGGGAATGGTGAATAAAACGGAAAATGTCATAATGCCTCTGTATCACTCCATGGTGAGACCGCACCTTGAATACTGGGGCGGATTTTAAAAGGAGCGCGAATAGCCTACTTTTGTTTGCGCTCCAGGCGCAAACAAAAGTACGCTGGATTTTAGTAGATACGCGCGGAGCCGCGCATATCTGCTAAAAACCTGGATCGGCGTGCGCAAGGCTATGGATTTTGTATAGCCGGCGCGCGCCGAGCCGCGCAGCCTACCCCCATTCCCTCCGAGGCCGCTCCAAAATCGGAGCGCCTCGGAGGGAACTTTCCCTTTGCCCTCCCCTCACCTTCCCCTCCCTTCCCCTACCTAACCCACCCGCCCGGGCCCTGTCTAACCCCCCCCTTACCTTTGTCGGGGGGGGGTTTAGACCTCCCTCCGGGAGGCGTAAATCCCCGTGCGCCAGCGGGCCTCTTGCGCGCCGGGCCGCGACCTGGGGGGCGGGTACGGAGGGCGCGGCCATGCCCCCGGACCGCCCTGGGCCGTAGCCACGCCCCCGTACCCGCCCCCAAAACGCTGCCGACACGCCCCCGAAACGCCGCGATGACCGGGCCCGCCCCCAACACGCCCCCTTGAAGAACCCCGGGACTTACGCGAGTCCCGGGGCTCTGCGCTCGCCGGTAGGCCTATGTAAAATAGGCCTACCGGCGCGCAGGGCCCTGCTCGCCTAAATCCGCCCGGTTTTGGGCGGATTTAGGCGAGCAGGGCTCTGAAAATCCGCCCCACTGTGTACAATTCTGGTCGCCGCATCTCAAAAAAGATATAGTTGTGATGGAGAAGGTACAGAGAAGGGCAACCAAAATGATAAAGGGGAATGGAACAGCTCCCTATGAGGAAAGGCTGAAGAGGATAGGGCTGTTCAGCTTGGAGAAGAGACGGCTGAGGGGGGATATGATAGAGGTTTATAAAATCATGACAGGGTCAAGAATGGGTAAATGTGAATCGTGCTATTTACTCTTTGCAGATACTAGAAGGACAAGGGGGCACTCCATGAAGTTAGCATGTGGCACATTTAAAACTAATCGGAGAAAATTATTTTTTACTCAACACACAATTAAGCTCTGAAATTTGTTGCCAGAGGATGTGGTTAGTGCAGTTAGTGTTAGCTGGGTTTAAAAAAAGGTTTGGATAAGTTCTTGGAGGAGAAGTTCATTAACTGCTATTAATCAAGATGACTTAGGGAATAGCTACTGCTATTACTAGCATCAGTAGCATGGGATATACTTAGTGGATGCTGGGCTTGATGGACCCTTGGTCTGACCCAGCATGGCAATTTCTTATGTTCTTATATTTTTAGTGTTTGGGTACTTGCCAGGTACTTGTGACTTATTTATTATTTATTGTTTTTGTTATACCGAGTTTCATGATAGGCATCACATCAACCCGGTTTACAAATAACAAGGAGTGTAAAGCATAACGTAACGTAAAAAACAATATTTTCAATAAGAACCTTGAACTTTAAATACAGTGAATCAGAAAAAGGGAGAGGGAAAAGTTACAAAAAAACAAGGAAAATAAACTTGGGATGGAAGGGGAGAAATTGAACAGCACAATATTTACATTTCAGCCTATTGATACATTAGAATAGCAAGTGAAAAAATAAGACTATGAAACGGTACATAGGTAATCAAATGAATAAATATGACACAGTTGTGAATGGTAATAGTATGATAAATATTCAGCAGGAATTAGTGAGAGAGGGTTTGAGGTTGGTTGATTCGTTGTATTGGCCACTGTTGGAAACAGGATGCTGGGCAATTTCTTATGTTCACTCATCTTCAACATAATCAATAATAGTAAATCCTGCTTATTAGGCATAACTGTCCAACCATACACAGCCCAACGAACACTAGGATCACAAAACCAGTGATCACAGTACCTACACCATAGAACACTCATCTAGTACAAATAAGAGAATGTCTCTACAGCGGGCCCTCAGGTTATGGAACTCTCTACCTGCGTCGTTACGTCTCACTACTGAAGAAGGAGCTTCAAATGCGAACTGAATCATGGCTCTTCAAAAAAGCGTACGATCTATTATCAAATTTACAACTGTAGTAAATGACATAGATATGGACTGATGGACAGTTAATAAGAGACTGAAAGAATGTTAAGACATCTCGCTGACTACCTCATGAAGATTACCTAAAAGACCTGCAGCTAACATGTTCTGATGTTGTGTGTACCAATAATGTGAATGCCACATGTTCTGATGTTGTGTGTACCAATAGTGTGAGTGTCACGTGTTCTGATGTTGTGTGTACCATAGTGTGAATGCCACGTGTTCTGATGTTGTGTGTACAATAATGTGAATGCCACTTGTTCTGATGTTGTGTGTACCAATAATGTGAATGCCACATGTTCTGATGTTGTGTGTACCAATAGTGTGAGTGTCACGTGTTCTGATGTTGTGTGTACCAATAGTGTGAATGCCACGTGTTCTGATGTTGTGTGTACCAATAATGTGAATGCCACGTGTTCTGATGTGCGAACCAATAATGTGAATGCCACGTGTTCTGATGTTGTGCGTATCAATAATGTGAATGCCACTTGTTCTGATGTTGTGTGTAATGATAATGTGAATGCCACGTGTTCTGATGTTGTACCGATAATGTGAATGCCACGTGTTCTGATGTTGTGTGTACCGATAGTGTGAATGCCACGTGTTCTGATGTTGTGTGTACCAATAATGTGAATGCTACGTATTCTGATGTGTGTACCAATAATTTGAATGTCACGTGTTCTGATGTTGTGTTCCAATGTGAATGCCACGTGTTCTGATGTTGTGTGTACCAATAATGTGAATGCCACGTGTTCTGTTGTGTGTACCAATAGTGTGAATGCCACATGTTCTGATGTTGTGTGTACCAAGTGTGAATGCCACGTGTTCTGTTGTGTGTACCAATAGTGTGAATGCCACATGTTCTGATGTTGTGTGTATCAAGTGTGAATGCCACGTGTTCTGATGTTGTGTGTATCAATAATGTGAATGCCACATGTTCTGATGTTGTGTGTACCAGTAATGTTGAATGTTGCTTTTGTAAACCGTTGTGATCTTCTTTTGGAATGACGGTATCTAAATGCATAAATAAATGCATAAATAAATAAATCATCGGCTGGATAGAGGTTAATACTCCGTTCTATTAGAGGTTAAGGACTGCATCCATACAGACCAAAGGATTACATGTTTGGAACTGAGGTCACACTTATAGATTATAAATAAAAAAATAAGAATAGTATTTTTTTTATAATAAATATAATCCAGGTTGTCCCAGTGACCCAGTGGTAAGGACCTGGGCACTGACAAGCAGAAGATCCTTGGTTTGATCTAGGGATCAGATTTTCTGCTCCTTGCGGGATTTTGGGAGGAAAAACAGGTGTAAGGAACACCTAGGACATTTTGATACCTATGCGTTTAAGTCTGTTCCAAAATACTGGTGATGCATCCCACGGCTCAGCGGCTTAAAATCGGCAGTACAGCTGCGGAAGGGACAGCACTGAGCCAGCCGAATATTCCTGGAAGGCTCCACCGTTTATACTTGTTTAGGTGTTTGCTCTGTTGCTTTTGAGGTGGGGAGGGGGGAATGGATTTACTGTACACAGAGGGCTGAATTTTCAAAACTCGTTCCCGTGCACGGGTTTCTGCGCGCCGCTGGCTTGTCGTAAAGCTTGCCCGGGTTTCTTCTGCGTGCAAAAGGATGTGCATGGGCCCGGTTTCTTGCACCCTTTTACACGCATAAAAAAAAGAGGCAGTCTAGGCTGGAGGGGCGGCGAGGCCGGGATGCAGTTGGATTTAGGTGCACGCTTAATCTAGAAAAAGAAAAGAATGAGAGCGCGTGCCTGGATTTGAACGCGGAAGGTCGGCACGTCGCACAGAGCCGGCGTAACGGGTGTGCGGGTTCCTGTACGCACTTTGCACGGTATCTCAAAGTGAACCTGGGCGCACACGTTCGCCTTGAAAATCGGTTGACACACGTGTGTGTGTGTGAATGTGTGCGTGCAGCTGCCTCATATGTCACCCATGAAGTCGCGGAATGGCCATTACTGGGGCTGATGCAGTAAGACGTGCGGCTGAGAACGGGCATTCGTATTCAGCTCGTGCTTTCCTAACGCGCGTGCAGCCACACCCCTGTGCGCCCGGAAGGCAATATGTAAATGAGAAGGCGGGTGAAAAAAGGGGGCACGCTACGGGAGAAGGCGGGACACTGGCGCTCAGAAGAGGTTATTGCATCGGGCGGCCACAATTGCAACGCTCCCCACGAGGGTCCGTTTTGATCGCGCCTCTTTTGGTTATTTGCGGTCAGAAGAAAGGTGCACTTCTTTCTGAGCCAATCAACGTGCATTTATTTCCCGCCACCACAAGCGGTGAGTTCAGGAGCCAGGATGATACTAAGGAGGAGGAGGGGGACACATTTATTGCAACACACGGGGCCATATTTTGGAACGTTTCTCAAGAGCCCTTGGCTGCGAGTGGACTTTGCTCCACCTCTGGAGCCGGGGTAAATTCCCCGCGGGGAAAAATGTGCGTAGGGCGCCCAACGCTTGCCTGCATCAGGTGATAATAGTTAAGTGTCCTCATCTGAATGGAATTTGCATGCATTGGGCGCCATCGGGTTCACGTTAGGGCGCTCTTCTCCTTACTGCAACCGGGGTGCTAGTCTTGCGCCTCAAAACGATGCGCCCAGCTGCGTGCGAACCCATGCGCTAGCCTTTCCTGGTGCCAGCTAAAATTAACTCCTGCCTCTTTCCCTGCCTTTGGCAGGAGTTAATTTCTGAGAGTAAATGTGCGGCTTGGCTGCACATTTTACTTTCTATATCGCGCGGGACTGACTAATAAGCTCATCAACATGTATTTGCATGTGCGGGCGCTATTAGTTTCGTGGGGTTGGACGCGCGTTTTCACGCGCTATTACCCCTTACTGTATAAGGGGTAAAGCTAGGGGTAGGGGTAAGGTAAAGCGCGTGGAAAAATGCGCGTCCAACCCCACAAAACTAATAGCGCCTGAGCGCACCGTACTGAACGGCCTGATAAGTAGGGCAAGCAATTAAATCGCTTAACATTTATTAATTATTTGCGTAATCTCCCTACTGAAATGTAGTTTTTATTATTATTGTTAATTTGATTGACCGCCATTGCATTTTATACCATCCACTGATAGTGAACTGTGGTCAGCTCACTCCTTTATGTGGAGACAGGCAAAGTTTCCCTCCACCTCCGTGGCACATCCTAACTGCTTTGCGCTCTTTAGAAACAGCGTCAGGTCATAGAAACATAGAAATGATGGCAGAAGAAGACCAAACGGCCCATCCAGTCTGCCCAGCAAGCTTCGGCACTTTTTTTTTTCTCATTCTTATCTGTTTCTCTTGGCTCTTAGTAACCTTTGGTTCTATTTCCCTTCCACCCCCACCATTAATGTAGAGAGCAGTGCTGGAGCTGCATCTAAGTGAAATATCAAGCTTGATTAGTTAGGGTAGTAATCCCCGCAATAAGCAAGCTACACCCATGCTTATTTGTTTACCTAGACTATGTAATTCAGTCCTTGTTGGTTGTTGTCTGTATATAGAACCATTTTTCTCATTCCCCCTGCCGTTGAAGCAGAGAGTTATGCTGGATATGTGTTGAAAGTGAAGTATCAGACTTTCTCCCCCTGCCGTTGAGCAGAGAGCTATGCTGGATATGTTGTGAAGTGTCAGACTTCTCCCCTGCCGTTGAAGCAGAGAGCTATACTGGATATGCGTGAAGTATCAGTCTTTCTCCCCTGCCGTTTGAAGCAGAGAGCTATGCTGGATATGCATTGAAAAGTGAAGTATCAGACTTCTCCCCTGCTGTTGAAGCATAAGAGCTATGCTGGATATGCGTGAAGTATCAGTCTTTCTCCCCTGCCGATGAAGCAGAGAGCTATGCTGGATATGTGTGAAGTATCAGTCTTTCTCCCCTGCCATTGAAGGAGAGAGCTATGCTGGTTATGCATTGAAAGTGAAGTATCAGGCTTATTTGGTTTGGGGTAGTAACCGCCGTAACAGCAAGCTACTCCCCCGCTTTTTGTGAATGCAATCCTTTTTTCCACATTCATTCACGTCCTCTAGACTTGTGGGCTCTGCAGGTGCTCACCAGTGACAACAGGAGGGGAGCAATTTTCAGAGGTATTCTTGTGGGGGGGGGGGGGAATGGACTTCTCTGTGGGAGAACAGCCACAACCGGACACAAGGCACAGTTGATTTCCCGGTAGGGGAACGAGGCAGTGTTGGGGGTAGGGGCCCAGGCCAGACTGGCAAAAATAAGTGCAGAGATTTCATCCCCCTGCCTGCTTTTTTTTTTCAAGTGCCCCATATCTTGCACCTGAAGAGCAGGCAGGGTAAGAGGCCCCCCTGGTGCTGGCTGGCCAGTGGATATTCTGCGGGGTCCAGCTCCCAGATTGCGTTGGGTGCTGAGTACCTGCAGGTCTGTGTGACCCTCTCCGAGGGGGTCTTAAAACATTGTCCCCTGGCTATCATTTACATAACTCTGTTTTATTCTTGCTCAATTTTATGTAACATTGCTTTGATATGACTAATGTTGTGCATCAGCTTAGAGCACTGAATAAACATATTTCTACCCCATTCGCTATATTTCTATTCAAGTGTAAGCATTTAGCATTTGCTAGCATTTTCTTCTCCATTTCTCTCTCCCTTCCATTCCACGATTTGCAGAAAATTTACAGCTTTAGCTAAAATGCTTTCCTTTTTCCCCGGCGAGGGGCATTTTCATGTGCTGGCGGAGCGCCTCAGCCCTGCCAAACTTCACCCATCCTGGAGGGCAGGCCCCAGCAGTACCTTACCAAGTCCCTCTCAGCTCTGAGGGCTCCTTGCCTTCCCTGTGGAGGCTTCAGGCTGCAGCAGGAAGGGGCTCCTCCTTATCTTGGGGAGAAAGGTCTCCTCTGCGCCTGGGGGATTATCAGTGGCAGGGCCCTGCTTCTCCTCCTTACTGCTGGCTCGGGGAGTGGCACTGGAAGAAGCACACCAGGCATGTTTGCTAAAGCCGGATGAGCTGTCAGAAGGGGCCCAGTTCTCGGATCATTGAATACGGGCTCCTTTCGGGGACACTCTGCTTGCAGAGCTTTATCTCCAGAGCCAATATTTTGCCTGTTTACTGTAGTTACAAAACGCCGCCCTTCTTGCTGGAAGCCGCCAGCCCCTGATGCGATGCCACAGGAATTCGTGTCCGATCCTCGTCCTTTCTCTTGTTCTCTTCCCTCCCTCCCTTTCGCCCTTTTATTGCTACTCGTTCTTCCGCTCGTGCCGTTTAAAAAATAGCCGCTCGCCTCTTAAGGCGTCAGCACCCATCTATGTGCCGCGGCCCCCTCCTCACCGCTCTGGCAAGCAGCCGGCCTCTGTCGGGGGCCGCCTCGGAACCGGGGTCAGCGGGCGGCCAGGCCGCGGTGGAGCGCAGGTGTGCTTTCAGGAGGGCGATTTCCCCCTCTGGCCGCAGCAAAGGCCTCGCGGACTCCCGGGCCGCAGGGGCGAGGCCGGCGCGCGCAGCAGCACAGCGGGCACGTGCGGCGCTTGGGAGAACGACAGGGAAAGGCGACGGAATGCGCTTCGTTTCCGGGCCGCGCGCTACCCGGAAGCAACCCTGAAAGAAACCCAACAACTTTATACTTTCATTTCCCATCTTAGCAGCAGGAAAAGAAATATCAAGCGGTGCAACTCTTGACCTGAGATGACACCTTTGATACCAGAGAGAAAGAGATTTAAATGTGAGCTAAAAAGATATCTGTTAAAAAAATGCACACAACCTAACTTAAAATCATCAGATGTAGAGCGCTACATAACACAAGGAGGAATAAATCTAACCAGAGAATGTGAAATGTGTTATATTATTTATCTTCTGTATTTCTCTCATATGTTCTAGATCTTTAGTCAAATATATTGAAACATTTCATTTGATAGATGTTAATGCCTGTTTATGAATACTACCCTCTGTAACCCCTCATTATTTGTTGATTTATAGGTATGAATGTTACTTTTGTAAACTGTTGTGATCATTACATGGAACGATGGCATGTAAAACGTCCAAATAAATAAAGTTAAATAAATAAATAGATGCGAAAAAATGAAATAAGTAGAAAACAAAATGAAAAATTAACAAACACACTCTCACATTACAGTGTCTATAGTGCAGGGCTTCCTAAACCTAGGGACCCCCATAGCAAGTCGGGTTTCAGGATATCCACAATGAATATGCATGAGATAAATGTGCATATCACGGAAGACTCGGTATATGCTAATTTATCTCATGCATATTCATTGTGGATATCCTGAAAACCTGGCTGGCTGTCAGGAACCCGGGACAGGCCTGGGAAGCTCTGCTATACTGCCTTTTATCAAACCAGTTATGAGAAGGATCCAGAGCTGATGCTCAGGCCCGGTGCGAGCGGGTGTGCGTTCCACGCATTTGCACAGGGTGGCACAATCAGGGGAGGCGGCAAGAGAGCTGGCAGCAGCAGAAAAGGCCGCGGGGCCGCTGAAGAAGGAGAAGGCTGCACACAGGTCTGTGTTTCATTTGAGTGGGTGCATGCACCCATGTGTGCACACAGCCCCCAAATCAGGAAGGCCCGCTGGGCTGTGGTGGAACTCATCCTACCATGGCCCGAAGATAACAGGAGGCCATGTGTATATGTGTGTGAGTGACTGAGAGTATGTGTGGGTCTGAGAGCCTGTATGTTTGTGCATGTGTGTGGCTGTGTGAGAGCCTATGTGTATGTTGTGTGTCTGTGACAGTCCATGTATAACATATAGGCTCTCACAGGTACACACACACACATCATGTATCTGTGAGGGAGAGGGGAGCCTGTGTATGTTAGAGAGAGGATGTGTGTGAGAGAATGAGTGTGTTATTGTGCGTGTGTGTGAGAGAGAAGATAAAATGTGGGCGTCCCTACCTCCCCCAATCCACGACAATCTCAGGGTGACTGGAAATCAGAAGGTCACAGGCATGGAGAGCAGGAGATTTTTTTTAATCCTTATTAGTTTTAATTATTGGGTGTAATTGATAATTCTGATCTTTCAAAATATTTAACTTTTTTGGGGGGGGGGGAGAAATAGAACATTTTTTAATTATTGGATTTTTTATTCATTAGATGCTTTGAAATATTTTATTGATTGGGAAATTTTGTATGTTCTATCCATTAACTGAATTCGTCTTTTTATGAATATGATTGCACTATGATTGTTTTACATTTCTTGATTTTATTATTTAATGTTTTAATGAAGAACTAGCTGTTAAGCCCGTAACAACGGGCTACATTAACATTTTTTTTTAGTCCCATTTCCTTACCCCTCATTCTTCCTCCCTCCCCTCATTCTCCCCTCTTCCTTCTCCCCCTCCTTCTCCCTCATCTCCCCTCCTCCCCCCTCATTCTCTCCCCCTCCCCCTCATTCTCCCTCCCCTCTAGTCTCCTCCCACCTCCCCCTCACTCTCCTCCCTCCCCTCCCCCTCACTCTCTCCTCCCTCCCCTCACTCTCTCCCCCTCCCCCTCCCCTCAGTCACTCTCTCCTCCCTCCCCTCACTCCCCCCCCTCCCCTCAGTCACTCCCCCTCTCTCAGCTCATTCACAACCCCTTCGGATGGCGCAGACGGAAGATCTCCGGGGGAGGTCCCTCCCTCCCTTGTGTGCGCCGCCGCCGCTACTGCTCCTCGCTGCTGCCACCATCGCTACTGCTCGTTGCTGTCACCGTCGCCGCTGCTCCTGCTCCTTGCCGTGCCATTTTTGTTACAGGCAAGCTCTGACCGACGTGCTGCCCACGCATGCGCAGTAGAGTTGCTCTCTACTGCGCATTTGCGGCACGTCGGTCAAGCTTCATTTATCTAGTAGATGGTAATGTTTCTGTTTTTCCATTGTTGCTCTGCATACAGAGGCTGGCTTGTTGTGGTTTCAGTTCAGTTCTTCTGATCTCTTTATTCTGTATTTGCTGAGGGTCTCTCTGTTTTCTGCATATGTGACCGAGGTGAGGTATTTTGCTGGCATGTAATTTCTGTGTAGGGATCTATAGCAGCCTGGTTTATTGGTGTCCTAGGGCCAGGTGTAATATGTGCAGTGCTGCCTTTTCATAGATAGGGTTGTTTTGGTATGGGAGGTTTACTATATTGGAATAATTCAGTTTATTCATGGCTTTCTGAGGGCCAAGCTCACGCCAAGCACGCATTACAAAAAGTCCAATTCCATAGGAGCTCCAAGTGCCTTTTTTGCAGAGTTTTCTGGTTGTTGTCACAGCAGTGCATGTAAATATAATGTGCAGGTTGTAAGTGATATTTCTGCCTCAGCTGACTGTACTTTTGAATGTCTTTCATGTAAAATGTGTTGTAAATGCACAATGTAATTGTGTGTGTCTGTGAAGGGTGTAGGAGTGTGTGGGGGGAGGGGTGGCGAGTGTGCAAGGCTGTAAGGTTTGCCTAGGGTACCTCATACCCTTCCTTATCCGTGGGAGGGGGGGGGGGGGTCAGTTTTTAAACATATAGATTGTAGGGCAGAGCTGGGATTTATATGATGGGCCCGGGACAGACACTGAATGAATCAGGGGGACGGAGCACAGGGCAGCAAAAAAAAAAACAAAAGCTGGCACGGGCCCTGATGATGTTACACCTCAGCTTTCCAGACCATGGAGGTCTTCGCTTGGTCCCACAAATTGCCAGGAATTTCTTCCTCACGTTCTGGGATTTCATTCCTCGGCGAGATTTATAACGCCCGGAAGTGCTGCTGCCCACTGTGGCTGCGTGAGCCTCCGCTGCTCATTTTCTGAAAGAAATCTAAACCATCGGGGCCAGTCGGGGGTGGGGACAGCGTGCCCGACCTCGAAGGGCTAGTAGTGGCCCAGATATCCTTTCTGGCCTAGAGGCATCGACCCTGACGATCAACTAAGAGGAAGGCCTCACTGGCCAAGCAAGAGAAGGTCGAATAACCTGCTCTCCCCCCTCCCCTACTTCTTGCCTGGAACTACCAGATCCTTACCAGATCTGCTTCCCGAGACCCCCCCCTGGTTTCCAGGGTAATGAACGTGCACACAATCGCTTCTCCTGGGCTGCCGAGTTAAAGAGGATGAATTGTGCACCCTTAGCGAGTCCGTGGCACCCGGCGCCCAGGAGATGTGGCCACGCGCCGGTTAGGATCATGGACACTCGATTAACGGGCGTCCCTTTTCCTAACCTGAAGCTGCTTTTCTGTGGTTCCTCCTACTTAGTATGGGGAGGAACCACAGAAAAGCAGTGTTTTGGGCTTTTTTTTGGGGGGGGCTTGAAGGGGTGATTTTCAGATGGCTTGGAGCACGTGAAGGCTTAACGCCAGCCCTGGGTGGGGGGTAATAGCTGATAGCACTGGGTGCCGGTTTGGACGCCTGTTTTGGATGTACTGATCCCCCCTCATTGCATCGGATGCTAGGATCAGCGCCCACATTTGCGCGTCCAAGTGCTTGTTAACCTGCGCGCTAGGCTCAGCGCACGGTATTGCATCGGCCTGACTGCGACTATCCTGGAAACCACGCCAGCGGGATTGGGGGGGGGGGGGGGGGAGGGTCTGGAAGGCCGCGGCAGGGAGCCGGGAAGTGTTTTCTCTCTGAGCTGGACAGCGAGAGAAGAAAGGAACCAAAGGCCTGAGGGTCACAGCTGCGCGGTGCTGGTGGTGGTGGTGCTGCTGGTGGTAGTAGTGGTGGTGGTGCTGCTGGTGGTAGTGGTGCTGCTGGTGGTAGTGGTGGTGGTGGTGCTGCTGGTGGTAGTGGTGGTAGTGGTGCTGGTGGTGGTGGTGCTGGTGGTGCTGCTGGTGGTGGTGGTGCTGCTGGTGGTAGTGGTGGTGGTGGTGGTGGTGCTGCTGGTGGTAGTGGTGGTAGTGGTAGTGGTGGTGGTGGTGCTGCTGGTGGTGGTGGTGCTGCTGGTGGTAGTGGTGGTGGTAGTGGTGGTGGTGGTGCTGCTGGTGGTAGTGGTGGTAGTGGTGGTGGTGGTGGTGGGGGGCCAGGGTTTCAAGGTTTCCCTCCCCCCCCCCTTCCCACCAGGAACTGCTTTCTTCTTCCGAACCAATCTTCTCTATCAGAGGAAAGGTTTCCAAGCCGTGGGTGCTTTTTGTGGCTTTCCTGCCTCACCCCCTCTCTCTCTCCTCCTCATTCTCTGCCATTCTCTCCCTTCCTTGATCTTCTTTTCTCTTTCTTCCCTCCTTTTCTTTGCTGTTTCTGCTCTTTCCCTTCTCTCAGCAGAGGATATTTTAATACTTTTGCTTCTTTTTTTCTTCTGCTTTTTGCCTTCTTTTCCCTCGTCCTATTCTTTGCACCTTCTCTCCTTTCACCATTTCTCTCCCTCTTTCTCCTGCACTCTCTCCTCCGTTCCTGCCCCCCTTCCTCCTCCATAATCTTCCTGGATTCCTCATCCCTCCTCCATCTCCTGCCATCCTTGCTTCTCTCTCTCTCCCCCCCCTTTAATCTTCCTCCTCCTCTCCATCTCCCACCTTTTCTCTCCTCTCCCTGTTGCTGACATCTTTCTTCCCTCTTTGCCACCTCTCCTCTCTCTCAGCCCACTCTCCCCACCCTCACGGCCCGCTCCTCTCTTGCTTCCCCCCCCCCCTCACTGTCTCAGTCCGTCACAGTCTGGCTGCCTCCCTCTCCTCTCCCTCCTTGGTCAGTGGAAACAGCCGGGGGGACCGCAGGGGAAAGCCTACAGCCGTCTTTTCCCCTCCTCTTAAAGCTGATTGGCTCCTGCTGCTAACCGCAACCAATCAGAGGGGACGTGGGACGAGAGCCACTCCCCCTCCCTCTCCTCCGCCCGCCTCCAATGTCCTCCCAGTCCCTACCCTTTCCTCAGTAAAGGCTTGGAAAAAACCCCAAAAAACAAAAGCCAGCCATGCTGGGAAGAGCTGGATGGCGTCCTCTAAATGGGACGCTGGGACATAATGGGTTAAGACCCCCGGAGATCCTGGCTGCTGTCCCGGAGAGCAGGAGCTGAGCCTCCGAACCCGGGAGTCTCTGGGTCGAATCCGGAGAGGTCCCAGGTATCCTGAAGGTCCGATGCTGCCAAACCAAACCGACGGCCCCCGCAGCGGGGGCCACCCGAGCCCTGGCAGGCAGCGAAGCCTATGGGCCCTGATCAGGCCGGCTCTGCGGATCTGCCTGGCGCGGTCACTGGGTGAGGCTTGGGCATTTGACCGAAGTGCGTTTTCATGCCTTGGGTCAGAGGATTAACGAAGCCGTGACAGGGTTGCAATAATTGTTATATTCAGGAAGAGACGGACAGCGTCGCCCGAGCTCGCAGTGCTTGGAGCACACAAGGGGGGGGGGAGGGGATGGGATACGAGATTACGCCGCTGTCTCTTCTCTTGACAAACTTGGCACCATATATCCTGGATATAAAAAGAAAACTGGCCCTCGGGGCTCTTTTCCGATTAATGCCTTATTAAAAGCCTCATTGATATTGCTGCTATTTTGGGAGCTGGTGGCAGAAGCCACTGTGCAGGCCGCAGAAAACCTGCTGACAGCTTGGGGGGGGGGGGGGGGGGCAGAGAAAGAGGGATCCTGCACATTGAAAAACAGGACGGGGGGGGGGGGGGGGAGGGGTTGTGTCGTTTCCTGGAACCGCTTATCTGCACGCCAGAGAGTCCCGACACCCCCCTCTAATCTCTCTGCACTTGCTGTTTGCTATTTATCCGTGTTTCTGCTAAGACGCGGCAAAATCCTCTCGCTTTCTTTTCCCTGGGTTACCTCAGGGGTACGTTCGGGTATTGATAATGGACGGAGGGAAAGGCTCCTGCGCAGGGAAAGACTTTAATGTCCGGGAATGGAAGGGCACGAGAGAGCGGGCGGACGTGAGCTGCCCCTTGCGGGCGCAGGGACCCTTCCGTCTGATCCCGGTTTGGCGGTTTCTTTTCGGGTGCCCCCCCCCCCCCCCCGAGCCGAGATCCTCCCGCCGGCGCGTGGGGTCGCCTGGATGGGGGGGGGGGGGGGGGGAAGAGCCCCGCACACCCCTCCAGCGTTCAGTCTTCCCGCTCTGCGTGGCACTGGTGGACGTTGCGCTTTCTTTCGCATCGTTTTAAAATCCAGCGCCGGTGCGGGCAGGCGCAGCAAGGGCGGTAGCCGGGCCGGCCAAATGTGCCTTCACCCTCTCCTAGAAAAGTCAAAAGGGCGGAGGATTAAGGTAGCTGGGTGTACGGATGACCCCTTTCTTGCCAACAGAAATATCAGTTTGCAGAAACCCGTTAAGGCTGGGCTGAATTAACCTAAAGGTCAGACAAGTCAGCCTGAGTTTAACTGCTCGACTGCAGGGGCTGCTGAATTAAACTTTGTACAACTTAAGAACATGAAAACCGCCATGCGGGGTCAGACCAAACAGGTCTGACCCCGCATGGCGGGGTCAGACCAAACTGTCGGAGACAGGATGCTGGGCTTGATGGACCAAAGGTCCATCAAGCCCAGCATCCTGTCTCCGACAGTGACCAATCCAGGTCGCAAGGACCGGACAGGATCCTGAAAACATAGGTGCAAGCCTTCTTGCTCATTTTTCATTTTATGTATTGGTTTTTTCAGTATCACAAAATCGTATTTCAAAGCACAGCAAAAGAACGGGAAGGTTATTGCCCTCGTTATCACTTGTTCAGCACATGCCAGATGTCTGCAGTTCTGTACAGAGACACAGAGGAGGACGGTTCCTGCTCCATGGAGCTTACAATCTACTCAGCACAGAGAGATAAGACAAGCAAGAAAATAAAGGGGCTTTGCCATGGGGCCGTGACTCGGAAGACGTAAACCAAGGGGGATTAATTCAGGAAGGGGGAGCTGTAATTGATTAAAGCTAAAGCAATGAGTAACCATCGGGGAGGATGGATGTGAAAGCATCACAGGAATATTTAGGGACAAGCAAAATCGAAAGATCAGAAAGGTCTCCCAGTAGGAGAACATCACCCTGGTGTAGCAGGAAGTGATCCTGTAGCAAGGACCTGCTCTCCAGGTGATGCGTTGTCCTCTCGCACTGAGGACAAGTCTCCCAGGGCTACTGCCCAGGAGGGAAGGGTTAGGCCGGCCATCATAGTTGGGCCCTGCTATCTACAATTATTAGGAATGTAGATAGCAGGGTGGCTGGTGGACATGAGGACCGCCTGGTAATTTGGCTGCCTGGTGCGAAGGTGGCAGACCTCACGCGTCACCTAGATAGTAATATAGACAGTGCTGGGGAGGAGCCGGCAGTCGTGGTACATGTGGGCACCAACAACATAGGAAAATGTGGGAGAGAGGTTCTGGAAGCCAAATTTAGGATTTTAGGTAGGAAGCTGAAATCCAGAACATCCAGGGTGGCTTTCTCTGAAATGCTCCCAGTTCCACGTGCAGGTCCCCAGAGGCAGGCAGAGCTCCAGAGTTTCAATGCGTGGATGAGACGATGGTGCAGGGAAGAGGGATTCAGTTTTGTAAGGATCTGGGGAAACCTTTGGGGAAAGGGGAGACTCTTCCGAAGGGATGGGCTCCACCTTAACCAGAGTGGAACCAAGCTGCTGGCACTAACTCTCAAAAAGGAGATAGAGCAGCTTTTAAACTAAAACAAGGGGGAAAGCTGACAGTCACTCAGCAGTGCATGGTTTGGAGAAATGTATCCTTGAAGGATACTAATGAAACAGGAGAGTTAGGGCATCCCAACAGAGAGGTTCCAATAAAAGCAAATGTAGTCCATGTGCCTGTATGTAAAAAATCACTGAAGCTAATGATTTCCGAATTATCCCTAACAACTGAAAAGCAGGTTGTTAATACAAACGAAAAACACACTTTGAAATGTCTGTATGCCAATGCCAGAAGTCTAAGAAGTAAGATGGGAGAGTTAGAGTGTATAGGAGTAAACGATGAGATTGACATAATTGGCATCACAGAGACTTGGTGGAAGGAGGATAACCAATGGGACAATTCTATATCAGGGTACAAATTATATCGCAATGATAGAGAGGATCAACTTGGTGGGAGTGTGGCACTTTATGTCCAGGAGGGTATAGAGTCCACCAGGATAAAGATCATACAAGAGACTAAATGCTCAGTAGAATCTATATGTGTAGAAATCCCATGTGTGTTGGGAAAGAGTATAGTGATAGGAGTATACTACCATCCACCTGGACAAAATGGTCAGACAGATGAAATGCTAAGAGAAATCAGGGAAGCTAACCAATTTGGCAGCGCAGTAACAATGGGAGATTGCAATTACCCCAATATTGACTGGGTAAATGTAACATCAGGACTTGTTAGAGACCTAAAGTTTCTGGATGTAATAAATGACTGCTTCATGGAGCAATTGGTTCAGGAACCAACAAGAGAGGGAGATATTTTAGATTTAATTCTTAGTGGAATGCAGGATTTGGTGAGAGAGGTAACGGTGGTGGGGCCACTTGCCAACAGTGATCATAACATGATCAAATTTAAACTAATAACTGGAAGGGGGACAATAAGTAAATCTGCAGCTCTAACACTAAACTTTCAAAAGGGAAACTTTGATAAAATGAGGAAAATAGTTAGAAAAAAACTGAAAGGTGCAGCTGCAAAGGTTAAAAGTGTTCAACAGGCTTGGACATTGTTTAAAAATACAATCCTAGAGGCGCAGTCCATATGTATTCCACGCATTAAGAAAGGTGGAAGGAAGGCAAAACGATTACCATCATGGTTAAAAAGTGAGGTGAAGGAGGCAATTTTAACAAAAAATCATCCTTCAAAAATTGGAAGAAGGATCCATCTGAAGAAAATAGGATAAAACATAAGCATTGTCAAGTTAAGTATAAAATATTGATAAGACAGGCGAACAGAGAATTTGAAATGAAGTTGGCCATAGAGGCAAAACTCATAATAAAAACTATTTTTAAATATATTCGAAGCAAGAAACTTGTGAGGGAGTCGGTTGGACCATTAGATGACTGAGGGCTTAAAGGGGCTGTTAGGGAAGATAAAGCCATTGCAGAAAGACTAAATGAATTCTTTGCTTCCGTGTTTACGAATGAGGATGTTGGAGAGATACCAGTTCCGGAGATGGTTTTCAGGGATGATGAGTCAGACGAACTAAACAAAATCACTGTGAACCTGGAATATGTAGTAGGCCAGATTGACAAACTAAAGAGTAGCAAATCACCTGGACCGGATGGTATGCATCCTAGGGTATTGAAGGAACTAAAAAATGAGATTTCTGATCTATTAGTTAAAATTTGTAATCTATCATTAAAATCTTCCATTGTACTTGAAGACTGGAGGGTGGCCAATGTAACCCCAATATTTAAAAAAGGCTCCAGGGGCGATCTGGGTAACTACAGACCAGTGAGCCTGACTTCAGTGCTGGGAAAAATAATGGAAACTATTCTCAAGATCAAAATCGTAGAGCATATAGAAAGACATGGTTTAATGGAATACAGTCAACATGGATTTACCCAAGGGAAGTCTTGTCTAACAAATCTGCTTCATTTTTTTGAAGGAGTTAATAAACATGTGGATAAAGGTGAACTGGTAGATGTAGTGTATTTGGATTTTCAGAAGGCATTTAACCAAGTCCCTCATGAGAGGCTTCTAAGAAAACTAAAAAGTCATGGGATAGGAGGCGATGTCTTTCGTGGATTACAAACTGGCTAAAAGACAGGAAACAGAGAGTAGGATTAAATGGTCAATTTTCTCAGTGGAAAAGGGTAAACAGTGGAGTGCCTCAAGGATCTGTACTTGGACCGGTGCTTTTCAATATATATATAAATGATCTGGAACGAAATACAACGAGTGAGGTTATCAAATCTGCAGATGATACAAAATTATTCAGAGTAGTTAAATCACAAGCGAATTGTGATACATTACAGGAGGACCTTGCAAGACTGGAAGATTGGGCATCCAAATGGCAGATGAAATTTAATGTGGACAAGTGCAAGGTGTTGCATATAGGAAAAAATAACCCTTGCTGTAGTTACACAATGTTAGGAGCTACCACCCAGGAAAAAGATCTAGGCTTCATAGTAGATAATACATTGAAATTGTCAGCTCAGTATGCTGTGGCAGTCAAAAAAAGCAAACAGAATGTTAGGAATTATTAAGAAGGGAATGGTTAATAGAACGGAAAATGTCATAATACCTCTGTATTGCTCCATGGTGAGACCACACCTTGAATACTGTGTACAATTCTGGTCGCCGCATCTCAAAAAAGATATAGTTGCGATGGAGAAGGTACAGAGAAAGGCGACCAAAATGATAAAGGGGATGGAACAGCTCCCCTATGAGGAAAGGCTGAAGAGGTTAGGCCTGTTCAGCTTGGAGAAGAGACAGCTGAGGGGGGGGATATGATAGAGGTCTTTAAGAGCATGAGAGGTCTTGAACGAGTAGATGTGAATTGGTTATTTACACTTTCGAATAATAGAAGGACTAGGGGGCATTCCATGAAGTTAGCAAGTAGCACATTTAAGACTAATCGGAGAAAATTCTTTTTCACTCAACGCACAATAAAGCTCTGGAATTTGTTGCCAGAGGATGTGGTTAGTGCAGTTAGTGTAGCTGGGTTCAAAAAAGGTTTAGATAGGTTCTTGGAGAAGTCCATTAACTGCTATTAATCAAGTTTACTTAGGGAATAGCCACTGCTATTAACTGCATCAGTAGCATGGGATCTTCTTAGTGTTTGGGTACTTGCCAGGTTCTTGTGGCCTTGTTTGGCCTTTGTTGGAAACAGGATGCTGGACTTGATGGACCCTTGGTTTGCCCCAGCATGGCATTTTCTTATGTTCTCGCTCACAGCACAGTCATCAGCTTCCAATTCCATCTCCAAAGATTTTCGGCAAGTGAAGATGCAAAACAGATCTTTTTCTCAGTCTATGCCTAAGCTATGGAATGATCTTCCATTGACTATGAGGGAAGAAACCAATTTAATACGGTTTCGTTGTAACTTGAAGACCTGGCTGATGATTTCCGACTTATAAATGGATTTATTTTGATTGGCAACATGATGGCTCTGATTGGTTTTTTTATGTTTGTTTTTATTATTTTATTGTTTTAAATGTATTTTATTGTACTGTATTATTTTGTTGTACATTGCTTTGAAAGATTTTATTGTATGATCTATAAAGCGATTCTTAAATTTTATAAATAAATTCAGAGTTTTTCTTTAAACTAAAAATAAGCACACTGGAAACATCAGATATTAAATATTCGTGATTTATGATATATTTCCTCTTCCTCTCTGCAGACAGCCAATCAGAGAGCATGGGGGAGCAGTCAGGCCTTCCATCTGCTCAAGCTGACAGTGGAAGAGGAGGAAAGCAGCTCAGTGATAAATAATACAGCCAACATGAGGGATTTTTGTGAGTTTATTTTCAAGGTGGAAAACAGAACTGTGCACAGACAATTCACAGAGACGAAAACTGCTCCATTTCCCAGCACAGCAGAAATCCATCTGAAGGATAGTGGTCATTTGACTCACTATAGCTGGTAGACAACTCAATTTAGGAAGTTGCTGCTTGCCATTGGATTTCTGTCACTGTGCCCTTGATGTTTTCAGGGGGAAGGTGGTGGAGATTTAAAAAAAAAAGACAACACCCCCCCCCCCCCCCACAGTAACAGAATTCAGGAAAAGGCAAGAGGATCCCTAGCTGCAAAGAAGTGAGGAGAAAAAGCCAGAGATCAGCTGGGGTCTGCCGTGCTGCCCCGGGACAGGCGAGTTGGGCCTGATCCGGAGGTCATCTGGCCACCTGACAATGGCGACTGGCAGCACTGGCCGCAGACCTTGGTTTCTACGCTTGCCACAGACCATTGAATTTGTGCCGTGTTGCCGCCCTCCTTGTACATGTATACTGTGCTTTGCTTCACGCTTTCTCAGTCATGCATCCCGCTGTGCACTGCATTAGCCGTTTGCACTGGGGACCGCGGTGTGTATGCGCATTGTTAATCATTATCTTTTTAAGACTTTGAGAAACTGAATTCCAGCTCCTCAGAAAACGCAGGCCTGCAGCGAGCGTGCCGTTTGCAATATTTGCAAGAGAAATGGATGGAACAGGCTCGCATTCACATCTATTTAGCGTGCCAAAGAATGACACATTCCTAGCAAATGTAAACATGCGTACATATTTGTTTATTTCACTGCTATTTACATGTGGAAATATAGGGTTTGATTTTCAAAAGTGCCCAGTTCAAAGTTTGTTGGTGCTTTCCCCCACAGATTCTGTAAGGATTCGCAGAAACATTTTTTGCCTGAAAACCAACGCGCACTGAAGGTCACTTTCTAAAGGACTTTCATGCCTAAAAGTAGCACATATCGTAGCATGGGGTTTATGCGTGTAAAACCTTTTCAAAATTACCTCCAGAGTTCTAAGAAAGCAGATCTGAGTATGAACATAAGATTTGCCATATTGGGTCAGACCAAGGGGCCAGCAAGCCCTTTTTCCAACAGGGCTACAAGAACCTGGCAGGATCCCAAGGGATAGATAGAATCCCAGCGGCTTCTCCCAGGGATAAGAAGAGGATTTCTGCAACTCCACTTTGCTAGCGTGCATTTAAATAACTGTGGATTGATTAAAAAAAAAAAACCCCCCAAAAAACTACAAAACTAAAAAGGGCGGTAGCTTCTGGGTCCGGTGACTCAGAGGGCACTGCAGGGCTTCACTAAGGAGGAATTTATTTAGAAGTAAGATTCAGGTCCCTGTTTATTGTAACTTATTTTTCTATGCACTTGTTTTAAATTGTAAAGTATACTCTCTTGTTATAGTTATGTACGTTATAATGTATTGCTCACCCCTTGTTTTATGTAAACCGGCATGATACGAACTTCCGTGAATGCCGGAATAGAAAACCACAAATAAAATAAATAAATAAAATAGATTGTTCAGTTATCTCTCCAGGGACACAGATACTTGAGCCTGTGGCCAGAGAATTTTAATTTGTTAGCCATAATACAGACTGATTTCTTGCTGACACAGTTCAGTTTTCTGCAGCGTTACTTTCCTCTGATTTTGCATGGTTTGAACACTCTCTGTATTTTATCTCGCTATAATGTTTTTAGAATCCTTGCTAGTTTGTATTGAAATAACTGTGTTTAATTTATAGAACAAAGGGCTGCTATCTCCAGAGCTTAATTTTCTCCAAATTATTTCAAATGTGCTACATAATAACTTCAGGGAGTGTCTGCTAGTCGTTTTATTTTTTTGAAAGTATAAACAACAGATTCGCATTTACCCGTTCCATTCCACTCGTGATTTTATAGAGCTCTATCGTACCTCCTCTCAGCCGTTTCTTCTCTGAGGTAAACAGCCCTAACCTCTTTTGCCTTTTCTCACAGAGGAGTTGTTCCATTCCCTTAATCATTTTGATCTCCCTTCTCTGTATTTTTCTAGTTCCGCTATATCTTTTTTGAGATGCAGTGATCAGAATTGCACACAGTACTCTAGATGTGGTCACAGCATGGAGCAAGGCAGAGGCATTATGATATTCTCTGTTTTATTCTCCATTCCTTTACTAATAATTCTTAGCATTCTGTTTGCTTTTTTTGATCACTGCAGCACACTGAACCAAGGATTTCAAGGTATTATCCACTATGACACCTAGATCTCTTTTCTGAGTGGTAGCTCCTAATATGGAACCTAACATTATATAACTACAGCATGGATTATTTTTCCCTATATGCATCACCTTGCACTTGTCCACATTAAATTTCATCTGCCATTTGCATGCCCAATCTCCAGTCTCTCAAGATCCTCCTGCAATTTATCAGAATCCGCTTGTGATTTAACTACTCTGAATAATTTTGTATGATCTGCTATTTTGATAATCTCACTCGTTGTATTCCTTTCCAGATCATTTATAAATATATTGAGAAGCACAGGTCCCAGTACAGATCCCTGAGGCACTCCACTGTTTACCCTTTTCCACTGGGAAAACTGATCATTTAGTTCTAATCTCTTTCTTGTCTTTTAACCAGTTCACAATTCGCAACAGGACGTTGACTCCTATCCCATGATTTTTTAATTTTCTCAGGAATCTCTCATGAGGGAATTTGTCAAACGACTTCTAAAAATCCAAATACAATATATCCACCAGATCACCATTATCCACAAGTTTATTAACTCTTCAAAAAAGATGTAGCAGATTGGTGAGGCAAGATTTCCCATGGGAAATCCATGTTGACTGTGTCTCATTAAACTATATCTATATGTTCTACAATTTTATATTTTAAAATAGTTTCTATGCCTTTTTCTCAGCACTGACATCAGTCTTACCAGTCTATAGTTTCCTGGATCACCCCTGGATCCCTTTTTAAAGATTGACATTACATTGGCTACCCTCTACATTTCAGGTACAATAGACAGTTTAAATGATAGGTTACAAATTACTAGTAATAGGTCTGCAATTTCATTTTTTTTAGTTCTTCCAGAACTCTGGGGTATATACCATCTGGTCCAGGTGATTTGCTACTCTTTAGTTTGTCAGTTTGCCATATTACATCTTCCAGGTTCACCATGATTTTTTTTTGTTCCTCTGGATACTAAAATTACATACCATTTTTGGCATGGGTAACTCCTCAACATCCTCCACCATAAACACTGAACCAAAACATTCATTTAGTCTTTCCGCTTAGATTGTAAGCCTTCTGGGGGATAGTAGAAATCCTAAAATACCTGAATGTAATGTGCTTTGATGTGACTGAAAGATGGAATATATATCACATAAAAATAAATGGCCATATCTTCCCTTATTCCAATGGTCCAACAGATTCCTTCACATGCTTCCTGCTTCAGATTTATTTGGAAAAGTTATTACTATGAGTTTTTGCCTCTATGGTCAGCTTCTTATCAACTTTTCTTTTTGATTGACTTATCGGTGTTTTACGTTTAATTTGCCAGTGCTTATGCATCTACTTTTACCTATGTACATGAGGGCAATTTTCAGACAGTTTGTTTACCCAGGTAAATGGGTTTTGAAAATTCTCTCAGATGGGGTAATTTTCAAAAGCATTTACACATATAAAAGTAGCATATATCATAGCAATTTTCAAAAGCCTATTTACGCGCTTAAAATGCACTTAGCACAGGTAAAACCGATTGTCAATTCAAAGGCATACATCATAGCAATTTTCAAAAGTCCACTTATGCACGTAATGTGCATTCACAGGTGTAAATTGTTTTAAATGTGTAAATCCTTTTGACATTTTTCTCCGTTTGTGTCTATACAGTACATTGTATAGAAAGGCAAGTTAAATTATGTTGTGGGTGGAATCCGAGTTTATTGATACAATGTTGGTTTCCATCTATATAAACTGAAAGTTCATTTCCTAGTTCAAGAATATCATAAGAATGTAATTCCTATTAAACCCCAACAAAATACATTTGGAACTTGAAAACCGAACCCAGTATTTACATTTGGTTGCAATCAACGACCAATTTTATTTTGTTTTCATACTGTAGTATACACCATCCAGAACCATTTTTTTTTTTCAACACATTGGGACGATAACATTGAAACAGCCGCCTGGGCACGTGTGCGCGCATTTATTTATTTTATTTTTATTTATTTAAGGTTTTTCTATACCGGCATTCATGATAAGATCATATCATGCCGGTTTACAGACAACAGGGGGGGTGCAAAAACTGTTCTTTTAACAAGTGCGGAGGAAGCAAAAGTTACAATAAAACAAGGTTGTAGAACTGGGGGAGGAAGGAGACAAGGATAGCGGCGTAAAGAATATTATTTACCGGCTGGTGCCCAGGGACGTGGCCATTTTATAACACACGTGCTTATGTGTGCGCATGGTATAACACAGGCCGTACGTGGGCACACGTGCGTGCAAGTTTAAGTAGGCGTGCACATACGTGCACAAATGCAACTTCTGCCGCGTAGGTGGGGGGATTGTAGCAGATACGCATGCCGACGCAATTACCAGTTTTCACGATTCGTTCCCAGTTTGCCCAGTCTATTCATTATTTATTTTATTTTAAAACGCTTGTCACCCGCCCTTCCTGTGTTCTGGGTGGGGGTACAATGACACATCCACAATCAAATTGAAAACAAATAGCTTAAGTAAGAATAAAAACATAAATCGTGACCAAACAAAATCTTAAGGACAATCAGGAGGAAGAACTCGGAAGAATCTGCTTTCTTGAACAAATAATTTTGTAGAAGCTTTTAAAAAAAAAAATGTAGGTTCCTTGATGTTTCTTAGTTCCTTCGGGCTTCCTAACTCCCCTGGTTAAATAAGAACAACCTTTATAATCCCGCTCACCTCTTTATATATTTTTTTTGTTTTCTAACTTACACGTCGTCCCCAGCAGAAGTGAAGTTTCGCAGCAGGGGGCCCTGGTGCACGCTCCTGCACATCTCTTGGTCTTCCCACGGCCCGCCCCTTTTTTTGGGGGGAGTTTTTCGTTGGTGCACGTACCAGGAGATTCGTGCACACACGGGCGGCCTTTGAAATCCACTCGGTGCCCGCCAGCCCGACACACTCGCCCATCTCCTGCTTTTGGTGCGAGCGGGCTTTCAGAATTCACCCCAAGCGACTAATAAATAACATTAAATAAACAATGGTGCATTCTTTAATATCAAATGATTGGACGAGGGGCAAAGTTGTTATACGTGGGGAGCCTGCCTAGATACAGCAGCGATTCCCAGCTGCAAAGCAAAGCTTCAAACCCGCAGCCCGACAGCTGTGAATGACTTTTCTTGGACCAAGAATCTTCCTGACCTGCCAGATGGATGGAGTTTTCCATGGTAAAAATGTCAGCTGCGAAAGAGAGAGAACTGGTGAAAACCAATTTAACGATAATGGAGACATATCTGAGTGATATTTCCAGTGTCTCTGTGGTGCCGTAATACCTGTAAACGACGCAGGTTTTGCATGGGTTGGATAATTTGACGTCTTTCTCCGTAATCAAGGAGGCTATTTTTGGACTCCTGATTCATTATGAATTTAAGCCAAGCTGGATAAGCATAAAATCCAGAACAATCCCTTCCTCAGCAGTGATTTGCATTGCTCATATAAAGTGAGCTTACTCATCAGTCCCGTACCCAGGGGTGTAGCCAGGAATTCGGTGTTACTCATGCCGGCATGTAATTAGCTTTGGAGCAGGTCAAGTTACAGATTCCTAATGCTTGCTTTCATAGGTTATGTTGGGGCAATGATGAGCATCACTAGGATAACAATCAAGTTTATTGAACCGAACCATGTGCCAGGTAAGAGACATTTCGCACTTTTTTTTGGAATCGTTGGCTCTCTTTTCAAAGCTCGCTTGGTATGAAATGGCATAGCGCGCCGTTGTCCAAGCAAAATGCTTCCTTAAAACCTGGCTATACTCATTCCTTAGCCATGCAAAGTGCAACCACAAGGATACCAGGCAAAGCCAGTCCAATCAATAACAGGACAGGGAAAAGTGGTGGCCTCAAAGAGAAGTGGGCGATGTGAACTCTGAAAAGAGACCATTCCAAGGGGGCAATTTGCAAGAGCCTGCTTATTTGCAAGGTACGTGTGTGCCCAGGTAGTTTCTCTTTGGGAATTTGCTAGTGTTAAGCACGTGCATACAAAAGGCATTCACGCTTCATGCAGAATCGGTGCAAGGTATTAGGCGCCCTAGGCATAACCTTCTGCCTTGCAGCCCCCTCCCCCCCCCCCCCCCCAGTCCAGGCCCCGGCCCTGGCTCCAGCCCCAACTTCATTCACTCAGACAGGCCCCCTCTCTTACACACACTTAGGTTCCTTGTCTCATTCACACACTCATCCTTATACAGGCTCCCTTCTTCTCTCTCACTAACACCGTTGCTCTCTCGTATACACACAATCTCTCTCACACACTCACACACACACACACACACACACACACACACACACACAGGTGCCACTCATGGCCTACTGAGACTCTGCTTCTCTTGTCCATGAGCAGGATGGATGCTGCTCACAGCCTGCCAAGTCTCTGACGTACTCCTCTCGGCCATGAGTGGGATGGGCTCAGGGCCGGAGGAACCACTAGGCGAGCTAGGTCTGTGCCTAGGGCGCTGAGACTTAGGGGGCACCGCGGCAGGCAGCAGAATTTTGAAAGGGCAAAAAGTGCCCTTTCAAAATTCTGCCAGCCCCTGACTCACCCTGCCTCCCCCCAGTGCCACCCTCCCAATGCCCCCCCTGGTGGTCCAGTGGAGGGCCCTGGAGAGATCTGCTGCTCACGGGGCCTCGGCTGCCACTAAGCAAAATGGCGCCATTGACCTTTAGCCCCTGCCATGTGATAGGGGCCAACC
Source organism: Rhinatrema bivittatum (assembly GCF_901001135.1). Lineage (NCBI taxonomy): Eukaryota > Metazoa > Chordata > Amphibia > Gymnophiona > Rhinatrematidae > Rhinatrema > Rhinatrema bivittatum. The sequence goes on along the minus strand of NC_042621.1, from coordinate 295,567,325 downwards.
AATGGCACTGGTAGCCCCTGTCACATGGTAGGGGCTGAAGTCCATGGTGCCATTTTGGTTAGTGGCAGCTGAGGTCCCGGGAGCGGCAGATCGCTCCTGGGCCCTCTGCTGGACCACCAGGGGGACGGCGGGAGGGTGGTACTGGGGGGGGGGGGAGGCAGGGCGAGTTGGGGGCTGGCTGCCTGCCATGGCGCCCCCTAAGTCTCGGTGCCTGATCTCCGGCTGTGCCGATCTTCTTTCTGTGTGTGTGTATCTGTGTGTGAATCTGCCAGTTTAAAAAAATGAAATGTGATAATACATATACCTCAACTTTTGTGCTGGTAGCGCAACTTTTGAATGAAAGATGAAATTACTGAATTTTAAGCATCCTTCTTCTGGAAAATAAAATTTAATAAAGTGGGTAGAGACAAATACTAAAGCAAAAAAAAAAAATTAAAATATTTAAAATGTTCATCTCAGCAAAATCACAAATTTAAGATACTGATGCCAGGTGGGGTTTGTTTTTTTTTTTTTGAAGCATAATTTAAGCATGAAGACTAGAATAGTTCCAATCTGAAACGGTTTTGCTATTTTTTTTAAGCCTTTAGAAAATGTATATTTTTAAATGACTAAGACTGGAATCTTCCCATTTAAAAGGGAAGCTGACTAAGGATGTCTTTCTGTTCCATATCTCCCACATGAATAATCATACGACTGATAGTTTGAAGAAAGACACTTGTTTTATTGCCTGAAAGTGTAAAACAAGAGAAGTTGTACGGTGTCGGTGGCTGTCCCTTGGGAGGACAGAACCTGAAGGAAGGGTGTCATTTCGCCTTCTGATAGGAATATGGTTTTCTTATTTAACGGTTGGGAGCATCACTTTCACTTTTAGTAAAATTGAAAAATCATGCAAGTCTGAAAGCAAGGTGCTTCTGTGAGAGTGTAATGTGTATGTGAGACAGGGTGCTTCTGTGAGAGTGTAATGTGTATGTGAGACAGGGTGCTTCTGTGAGAGTGTAATGTGTATATGAGACAGGGAGGGTGCTTCTGTATGTGTGTGGTGTATATGTGAAACAGGGAGGGTGCTTCTGTATGTGTGTGGTGTCTATGTGAGTCAGGGAGGGTGCTTGTGTGTGTCAATGTGTGTGCGAGAGAGGTGGAACATGTTTTTGGCTGACTTGTGGCTGTGAGAGAGGGCATGTGTGTGATTGAGCCTGTTTGTATGTGAGATAGAACATGTGTTCTATCTCACTTTTCCATTTCCACGATTCCATTTCCACTTTTCCATTTCCACGATTACAGAACAGTTTTGCAATCAATAATCTTCTCTAAGTTAGATTATTGCAATTCTATTCTATTAGGTCTCCCGTCTTCTCATACTAAACCTCTTCAGATGGTTCAGAACACGGCGGCCAGAATTTTGACAAACACAAGAAGAAGAGACCACATATCTCCGATTCTCAAAGACTTACATTGGCTGCCAGTGCACTATAGAATCTTATATAAATCCATTACTACCATCTACAAAGCATTCCATCAACTCTCTCCGCTTAACCTCCAAATCCCATTTAAAAAACATACCTCCATCAGACCTATCAGAGAGTCCTACAGAGACTCATTACAGGTGCCTCCTGCAAAAACCTTTAACCATAGGACTCTCAGAGACAGGGCTTTCTCTACAGCAGGACCTACCTTGTGGAACTCCATCCCACCAGAACTGAGACAGGAACCTTGCCTCCCCACTTTCAGAAAAAGACTTAAAACCTGGCTATTCTTGAAAGCCTTTCCAGACACCAACTGAACCCACTCTCAACTCAAGCAACTAAGAACTCCCGTCAGGGTAATCAACAACCTTTGACAACTCAATAATGTTCTCTCTTTTTTAATGAGGCAGGTTTTATTTACCTTGGTTTTATTTACCTTGGTCATTCTTTTGTTATCTCAGTGTTAATCTCTCTTTTGCCTTCTCTTCATTCCAAGTTGCATTTTATCCCTGTTTTATTGTAACTGCTACCTTATTCTTCTATCACTTGTTAATGTTTTTAAGTTATTAAGCATTTATTCTGTTGTCACACCTTGTTATTTGTAAACCGGCATGATGCGACTCCCATCGCGAATGCCGGTATATAAGAAATTTAAATAATAAAAAAAAAAAATATGTGTGTGATTGAGAGCTTGTGTGTAAGTGAAATAGAGCATGTGTATGATTGAAAGCCTGTGTGTAAGTAAGAGAGAGTGAGAGCATTGTGTGATTGAGAGAGACTGGCCAGAGAGGTGACGTGTGTATGTGTGAGAGAGACTGATCAGGGAGATGACTGGTATGTGTGTGCGTGTGTGTGTGTGTGTGTGTGTGAGTGAGAGAGAGAGAGAGACTGGTTGGGGAGATGATTGGTGTGTGAGAGACAGAAACTGGTTCTGAGGGTGTGACTGGTGTGTGTGTGTGTGTGAGAGAGAGAGAAGAGACTGGTTGTGGTCCCTAAGGAAGAGGACCGTGAGGACAGCTTCATCAGCTACTGCTGCTTCTGGTGTGGCCTGCAAGGGAAAGGAGTAGGACAACTGCTGGAGAGGGTAAGTAAAGGTGGCTTTTAAGTTCATTTTTCTTGATTGACTACCATTTTAATTATTGGGTAGTATGTGATGTGTCTGCTGTTTGAAATATTTTATTGGTGTTTGGTAAAGCTTTCAAAATTTGCATGAGTCTTTAATTATTGGATATTCTATTCATCAGCTGTTTTGAAATTTTTTATTAGTATGATTTTATAATTATGATTAATGATTTATATATCTTGATTTTATTGATTTGTTTCACGAGGAATGGTGAAATTTTGTTTTTCCATTGTTACACTGTATAGAGTCTGGCGTGATGCGTTTTACAGTTCAGTTTTTGTCTGCACATTTCTCTTTATACTTTATGTGGCTTTATTCTGTGTTTGGTGAGAGTTTGTGTTCTGCATGCAAAGACTGAGATGAAGCATTCTTTTAGCATGTGGTTTCTCTGTAGGGATCTGTAGTAGCTTAGCCTGTTCTGTTTTCCTGATAGGAGGTGTATTGATATTTTAGATTCTGGTGTAATATTTTTGGTATTCTTTTTCATAGGTAGGGTTGTTATTCTTTGAGTGTTGGCAGATAGTACTGTGTTGATACAGGAAGACCATGCCGAAATATATCACAATAGGTATGATGCCATATGAATTCCAAGATGCAAAGTTTTCTTGTTGGCATCACAACAGTGCATGAAATTATCACAACAACTTGTATATTAATTTTACCTCAGAATGTCATTTTTCATGTAAAATATGTTATAAATGCATAATTTAAAATTGTGTATGGGGAATGGGCGCCAGACTGTAAGGTTTGCCTAGGGTGCCTAATACCCTCGCACCGGCCCTGGATGGGCTGTGCTCGCAGCACCATATGGCTGTTCTTTGCCACCCCCTAATGACTGGCACTCCAGGCGACCGCCTAGTTCACCTATTGGGATGCACCAGCCCTGGATTTATGCATGCTATTTGCGCAGATGGCTAATCGGGAGTAAAAACCATTTAACTTGCACTGAAACGGAAAAAACAAAAGGAAACAAAAAAAAAAAGCCAAAATAAAAGGACCCCACCAATAAAACAAACCAAAAAAATAAAAACAAACAACCCCCTCCACACACACACATACCCTGCATATCTCTAGAAAATAGCCACCAGTACCCACTGAATCCGTCTTATGACCTTCCTCCCACCCCCCCCTTCTGGACTGTAAGTTTTTCTGGGCAGTGACTGACCTTCAGACAGTGACCCATGTAAGTCCTGGCTCTACCTTCCTGTAGTATCCAAACTGTATTGATCTTGCACCTTCAAAGCACTGTCAACATCACAGAAAAATACAAGTCTAGAATTAAATGGCAATTTATATGAGTTTATGTAATTATATTCCGGGATGGCAGTGCATTCTGGTATTTATAGTTCCTGCTCCCTTCTATTTGAAATGGGCACCACAGATACCGAAGTGAAGCAGTCGGCAAGGGTGCGTGAGTCATTCCGTATATCACCCGGGATTTGGATAGAAGAGGGGAGAATAAAAGAAATTAAAAAAAAAAAAAAAAAAAGCATTCTGCAAGGTGAGTCAGCCACCCGACTTCTCAAAGCCCTGGAGCAGTTTGGCAATGCCGAGCCACTGCTGGGAGCTGGGAAGCAGGCGCTGACGGAAGGCGAGGAAAAAAAGCCCCCATCGCAAACCAAACTGATGGGGAAAACTGCAGGAAAATTAGAACTGTAAGAAACCATGAAAAAAAAACACATTAGGAAAAGTTTTTTTCTCTGGTTGGTTTCTTTTCCGCAGCTTTTGCCCAGGGAATAAGCGGGCCGTGGCGCTCCTCCACCCACCACTGGCACAGGAGACGCTCCCTGGAAGGGGCCAATGTCTGCACTCAGTTTTCCAGGTCATCGCCCCCCAGCAGCCTCGGCAAAGCCTTCATCAGTTTCTGGGCCACTCAGCTCAGCTCCCACAGCAGCGCCTTCTCCTTCCCATTGCCAGGGTTATGGCCACGCAGAGAGTGAGAGAGAGGCCCCGCCGACTGCTGGAAATGCCAGTTCCCAAAGGAACTCATTGCACCGCCCCCCCCCTCCTCCTGTCCGCTTCCCTCTGGACAACGTGCAGCGGGGGTACAAGAAGGTCAGGCAATGGGAGCTCGGGGCTCGATCTTCAGCCTCGGCGGTGGGCTTCGGTCTTGGCCCCCGAACAGCCACATCAGCGGCGGTCACCAGTCTTCACCCCTTTTTGGTTTGTCCACCTGTCCCTGATGTGTCGCAGATGGACAGAAGGACAGACCAATTGCCGTTCCTTGTGGGGCCTGGGCATGTCACTTTATCTTCACTTGTGTCAGGTACAAACTTAAAGCTAGATTTACTAAGCCGCAATAAGGCGATATCGCTCCTTACGCAATGTTTTTAAAAAAAATAATTTTATTTATTAGAATTTTTCAAAATACAAAGCAAAATACCTTTGCACAGAAACAACAAAAGAGGTGTCTACTAGTTATACAATCCAAAATATGATCAGCGAAACAAATCTGCCTCTCTCTCTAATAAAAACCAACAAGTGAGGGGGGAATCAAAATTAAGAGGAGCAAAATGAAAGAACAGAATGAATCCTGTATTTATACAATAGATGGCGGGTAGGTACTACGCCCAATTTGTATCATGGATAAACTAACATGGCTATTGGGTTACGTGTAAAACTCACCCCCCTCTAGCAGTAAGAAACTCCCTTAATTGCTCAGGAACAAAAAAAAAAAAAAAGCAAAAGTATTTTCATTTTAATTTCACGATACATTTGCTAGGATAAACACAGAAGAAACGAAGCAGCCAGGGCAAAATCTTCTTGGCGCATTTGAAGGGAACCTTTGCGTCGTTCTTGAGCGACCTTAGCTGAGTCGGGATACATCCTGACTTCAGCACCCAGAAAACTAGCATTAAAATTTTGAAAATAAGACTTCATCACAAAACGTAAACTCCGAAACATATGGAAAAGTAGCAAGCAGTGGGGACCTCTCGGCAATTTCCCAGATATTTAGACAAACTAGCTAAGTCCACCGTAGCTTGCCTTACCCTTGGAACAATCAAGCAATGTTTATAATGTATTCCTCCTGGGAAAAAACATCACAGCTTGATAAATCCAGGCCTTGGATTGTGAGCCCCCTGGGGAGAGGGAAATATCTACGATACTGAACGTGATCCGCTCTGAAGTGGATGAAAGGCAGAATATAAAATACATTGAGTAACTAAATCAATACAAATCATAAGGGTGTTTTTCATTCACAAAATATGCTGAGAGGGATAATATCTCTGTCAGGACCCAGCAGCACCAGGATTTTGTGGGAATGTTTTCACTTAGAAATCTCTCTTTGTGAGCTCTCCATTCCCCCAGTCCTACGTTCCTCCTCTCTTCCCCTCGCTTTGAAGTCTATTCCGTTGCGGTTTATATTCCATCAGATGCACAGATGACCCCCTTGGCTAATGAGATCGTATCTTCTTGGCTTGCTTCTTCTGTCAGAGGTTAGCTTTTCAAAATAACTCCAAGCCAAGCTATCTTAGCTTTCGGTAAGGGCCACCGGTGGGAGCCCTGTGTTCAGGGCAGGCCGGATCTGCGTTCCTCTTTTGATTTTTGTCATTGCAAAGGGTAAAGTGTCCATGGTGACCTGTTCCAGACCGAACCTGGAAGTATGCCTACCGATGTGGCCGAAAGAGACAGGTACAGCCCTATGTCAAAACACGTGTGGGCTGGGGTTTGTTTGGCTGGGCTTTTTAATCTTAAGATGACTGTTTTTGCAGAAAGATTCTTATATATAGATAGATATATGGGTGGGGTGTCTTCTTTTTTTCGACAAAGATTATCAAAAGGTCTTTGCTGGAACACGACTGTAACATATAGACGTTGATGCATGTTGGAAGCCTCCATTTTTAACCGGTTTTTGAATGAGTAATTCATTTCTTAGATCTTTACGTGAGACGCAATAGCTCCTGGGTTTGCTCTCTTGTATTATTTTAAGAGCACCTGCCTGTGGTTTGTACTGCCTTAGCTTTTTTTTGTATTGAATTTTGTTTTTCCAAACAGTGAGACGGCATAATTAATTTTAAATTATATTTGCTCTGCCTGTTGGCTCCATTGGTGCAAATCTTACTGACACAGAAGTCTTGTTTGCAGTACAGTCACAGGGCATGAGGAGACTTGATTAATATTTGTTCTATCCTTGGCACGGAGTAAAAACCCTGAAGTTTATGCAAGAGATTAAAGTAACTTTTTTGGCTTGTGAAGTGCAGCCATCTCTCAATCTCTTCTGCTACTGCACAGTGCGTGAGGCACGACCGGGATACGGCCGTGCAGACGTGAATTTCTGGACAGTAGGATGGAGGAAGTGTGGTTTGACCTGCAGGCTCGGAATATAGACTGGAGAGGTGCAAATAAATACGATCGCAGCGACAGAGAAAAGAGGGAAAAAAAGAAAAAAACAAACAAACCCAGGGTTTTTCCGCCTTTATCAAAAAATGGATGGGATATATTGGCTTCTGGGGGAGTTTTGACAACAGAATTTAATGGTATTATTTTTGATGAAGCAGAAGAAAAATGGTGACCAGGTGCTCCCATACATTTTAGGGGGCATTGCCTTTCATCAGCCTTTTGCTCCATCCCTCAAGCGTTTTGCATTAGAACCCCCTCAGCGGTCTCTGATTTTCTGCCAGAGTCTGTAGGAAGGATCCCTAAGGTCCACATCAGGGGCTCCTGTAGCAACCGTGGAAGATTCCCGTTGGCTGAGCTATCCCACAGGCCGGCCTTTCTGTGGCCTCCCCCCCCATAAGAGGAAGGGGCAGAGCCAGCATGGACTGTCCCATGCCCTCACCCTGCATCTGGCCACTGCCAGTGATTCACTGAATTTCCCAAGCAAAGGTTCTAAAAGGGTCAGAGCTGGAATCTCCTGTCAGCTCATCAGAGCGGGGACTCGGCGCTTACGACGTCAGTAAAGTGAAACTGGTTGAGCCGGCCCAGGAAGAAGAGCCTTACAGGTGAAATGTGCTTGCTGCTAATCTGCTGGAGCTCAGCTCCTTTCATTTGTACTTGTGCATGTGGCTCGGTAAACAACTCCTTCAGGTTAAAAAAACAAAAAAAGGGCTTATGTTTAGAACCGCAGGTCAACAGCAGCATCAGTTCTCAGCTTGCTTAAAAGAGTAAGAAGTCAGGCCTCATCTGTAACCTCCAGAGGGGAGGTTCCTGCCCACAGAGGGGTCTGTGAGCCCTTCCAGCGGATGACCTCACCCCCACAGCTCAGCCCTGGCTGAAAGAATCCCAGGAGACGGGGGCTACCTTTCTGAATCCGTTCTCTTCCTTTACTGTCTATTGCTTTTTTTTTTTTTTGCAATAAAGTGTAATAAAGGTTTTGCAGAGATTTGCCACTTTGCAGGATTTTTCTCTGGGTGATTCTTCAGCTCATGAGCAATTTTGCACAAATTTTGCGAATGGCGCGGAAAATGCAAAATGATGGGTGCGCTTCAATTTGCGGTGGCGATCGCGCAGGCTATTTGCCGTTTTCCCGCATGTTATGATGTTTGTGAAGCCGTTCGCGGTTCAGTATGGTGGCCTTCAAGTTATTAAGGCACAATATTTGGTGGGTCAGGAATAGAACACCCTAAGGAAGCAAAATCAATCATTAAATGTCCCAAAAAGGCATCGCAGATTTTGGAGTGGGACTGATGGAGTGAGCAACACAGGCAAACAAAGCGAATTATATTTTGAGATATTATCTCAGTGTCTTCGTAATACAATCATTTGCCCTCGGGGTAGATGCAGCACACCTAACACTCCACAGACTCTGACATTCCTGTCCTACATCACATAAATTTGCTTCTCTTCAGACAAGCTTCTCTCTATTAATATTTCGGTACAGTATATTCCCTGGCTGAGGGGGACACTGCTTCCAATCTAATGTGCACCATTAAGCTGAAGAGAAGAACACATGAAAACTGAGCTGAGAGTTGGATACAAAAGGAACTTTCCCCTCATTCAGGAAATCTGCCCGCACCCTGATGTTGACCCCAATAACTGGTAAAACAGTAAGACTGTTTAGCACATAACTCACCCTACCAGGGTTCTTTTTTTTTTTTAGAGTGAGCCACCCTGGAAAGAAATGGGCCATGCTCACCGCATTAGGGAATCGCTGTATCAGGGCAATCTGCCTATGGGGGTCAATGTGTCAAGGAGTCACTGCATCTGGAAATCCATTATTGGGAGAGTCAAAAGGGAGTCATTGGATTAGGGAGTCACCGGGTCAAGGAAGTCGCTACATCAGGGGAGTCACTACGTCAAGTGTGCTGCTGCCGTAGGGAGTCATATTGGCGTAATGACCGCATGGTCAGGGAGCCATCACCAGAAAATCCACGGTCTCTTAGGTTTGCTCTTCAGCAGAGATGTCATTGCCTCAGAGTGTTCCCATGCCATCGGATTCATCCTATCACGGAAATTAGAATAATGGGAATTTGTGACGTGAGGGGAAAGGAGACTTACTGTCAGCAGCCTCACAACGTACAGATTCACTAGAAGAGGCTTCCCACTGAGCTCCGTGATACTTTGGAAGCTTAGATGGCGTGGGGTCAGCAGGTGTTATCAGTGGAGTGAGACGTTGAGATAGACTCTGTCATTCCCATGCACTAATAGCATGCATCTGACAACTTCAGACGCTTTGCTTCTGAGACACCTCATGACTCTCACAGAGATGATAAAGCAAAAGCTCCAAGATCTGTCAAAGCATCTGGATCCTTCTGTTTCCTAAAGGGCTCTTTGCATCCAAATACAAGTGACACTGCAAAGCCATCACACAATAACTACGAAGGAAGAGTGAAGGCAGGCTTGGTTTTGGGACTTTGGAACCCATAGGCACTCTTGGTGAGTTTGGGATGGGCCCCAGTCATTACAGAGCGGGGTGGATGGGGGGGGGGGGAGGGGGAGGAGAGGAGAGTCCCCTAGATTGCCTCTACCTAGGTCCTCCCCTTCTGCACACATCCTCCTCCAGTCCTCTTCACTCTTCCGCTCATCTCTTCTCCACCCAACCTGCGGCAGCTATGGAAAGATGTTAGCACAGGGCCTGTGAGCATGTGACATAGGCATGGAGGAGGGTGAAACTGGAAGGGGGACACCTCAGAGCACAAAATTATGCTGCATTTTCAGTCCTTCTCCTCATATTTCTCATCTCTTGCTGGGTGATATGTCTGCTTCAGCCCACCTCTCCCCTTCTGCTTGGTCAGGAGGGGACGGGGTGAGGTTGGAGCACGAACTGCTCCCTTCTCCAGCCCCTCCCCTCCTCCAGAGTATTTCTGGAGTGAAACCAGAGAGCTCTCAGGTGAAGGATAGGACTGGATGGCACCATCACAATTTGGTATCTTCAAAACTGCCTACATTGCCTATGTGTAAGTCTGGGACCTGAATGAAAGTCCATGATATGTAAAGGTAGCTAATTCGCTGCAAGTCCCAAGTTTATAAAACTACTTTACTGCAGTAGAACTATAGCAGTCCACACCTACTCCTGATGATGGGCTCCTGTTATTCTCCTTGCCTTGCATTAAGCATTATTACACTCCACTTTAAGGAAATGTCACAAGCCTACATGACGCTCAAGATAAAAACCTTATAAAAGAACTGAAGAGAGCGGGATACTAAGCTAAGTAGATTTTAAATATTTGTGCAGAAGCTAATAAAACGTTTTATGATTTAAAAACAATATTTTTGGGAAAGGGTCATAACATGAACAACAGCTTGGTATATGATACTGGTTGAATACCATTGCGGGCAAGCACCTGTAGATTATAATTTACAAGCATTACTGTATCTGATACCATTTTCCCCATTGAAATAACTAGCTTTTCATATATGAAAAGGTTCGGATTTTTCTCTACGTGAATATTTTGTTGTTATTTAGATTTTGTTGTTCGAGTTTTTTGCTCTAGTTTTTTGTTTGGAGTCTGTTCCATTGAGACAAACATCAACTTCACCCTTTCCCTCTTCCAGCTCGTAAAGATTTCTTATCATCCTGACCGTTTTGGCCATCAAGCTTGCAGCAGAGGACAGAAGGAAGAAATGGCAAACGATATCATATGGATAGGGACCGTGTTAAACAGTCGTTGGTGTGGACATACCGTCCCCTGCAAATGCTTGAGTATATGGCAAAGCAAAAAGATTGCATGAACGTGTGTCATCCAGCAAGAGGTGAGGATTAAATAAACTGAACATACAGGCTAATGTTCCTCCTTTTTGATCTCAGTCTAATGAAGGCAAAGTTACCGTCAAGGAAACCCAAAGCTAAGTGCTAGGCTGATGCAAACATCTGCAACAGAATAGATAACAGGACACTGGATGGGATGAAAGCAACTGAGAGGGGGCTTGAAGAATGGTCAGGGTTTTGGAAAATGAGGCTTAATATTAAAACAAAGTGTAAGATCTTGCATTAGGGGTGCAAAAAACCATTAGCAACATATAATTTAAAAGGACAGAAACCTGGATGCTGTTAAGAAAGAGATCAAGTAGTAATAAGAAGATGCTGGGTCAGACCAAGGTCCATCAAGGCCCACATCCTGTTTCCGACGGGGGCCAACCTGGATCACAAGCTGGGGGTGGATTGGCCTTTCGGGATTGGGCAATCGCTGGTGGGCTCGTCTCTCTGGTCACATGGTTTCCTCTTCTTAGTGCCTGCTCTGGTTGCCTGCCTGTGGCCAAAGAAAAGAAGAGGGGGCCACCATGGCCCACTGAATGCTTGGTGTGTGGTGTGTGTGGGGAGGGGGGAGGTGCCTACAGTAGAGCCCATCTCACTGTAACCCAAAACATTTGTTTCAGTTCCTCTGAATCATCACTTCAAATCTCACTTCTGGCCTGGGTATCTCTCTTACATCTTCCTCAGTGAAGACCGGAGCAAAGAATTCATTTAGTCTCTCTGCTATGGCCTTGTCTTCCCTTAGTGCCCCTTTTGCTCCTCGATCATCTATGATCCAAATGACTCCCTTGGAGGCTTTTTGCTTCGAATGTGCCCGAAAAAAGCTTTTATTATGAGTTTTGCCTTCCAAAGCTAGCATCTTTTCAAATGCTCTCTTTGCCTTCCTCATCAATGCTTTGCAACTAACTTGCCAGTGCTTATGCCGTTTCCTGCTTTCTTCACTCAGATTTCCATTTCTGAAAGATGTTCTTTTGGCTAGAATTGCCTCTCTCATCTCACCTTTTTAAATATGCCTGTTACTACTAATTTATTCTAACTCACAAATTAGTTCAAAGTGTATTATACCTAAACTCTCACAATTCCTAACAGTGGTAAACAAATACTAACTTATATAAGCTCACAAAATTAACCCCAATTCCTATTTCTAAGCACACACAATTCTTAACACTTGGAAACAAATACTAGGCCTTAAAAACTAGCACACAATAAACACAGCCAGTATAGTTTAATTCTTTAAGATTTTTAAAAAAGATTTTAAGTGTTCTTTCCCAGCAAGTCCAACTTACCACCAGCAGACAAAGGTTCTGCAGTCAGCACTCTCTCTGGACTCTTGAGCCCTCAAATGGGATAAGGTCTATAAATCAAAGAATGTACTGGGGGGGGGGGGGGGGGCCGGAGATAAAAAAGCACATTTAAATTGCCTACCTTTCTTTTCTGTTTATTTATTTATTATTATTTATTTATTTATGAACTTTTATTTACCGACATTCGTGAAGCACATCATGCCGGTTTACAGTGAACAGAAAGGAGGAAAATTACAATAAAACAAGGGAGCGGGAGGGGGAAAAAGGCGAGAGAAGGAAGGGGGGATGGGGAGGGGGAGGAGACAGGGAGGAGATGAGAAAGGCAGTAAAGATTGAGAAAAAAAACAAATAGAGTAACTATATACAGTTGAATATATGTACAGTTACAAACAACTTATGTAGTACTAAAATGGTACTATAAAAGACTGGAAATATTTTATCAATTCAATGGTTGTTCTCTTAAATATAAAGTATTTAGGGGGTGGCAGGAAGGGGTGTAGAAGGGCAGTGGAGGAGTTGGACAGATAGGGAGGGGCAAATGGGGATTGGAGGTCGAGTGAGGGTGGAACTGAATAAGGGAGGCAGTTTTTATCAGGCCAAACAAACTTAAAATTACCACTTTCCTTTCTTTATTATCAATCCAAATACACTCAAATTACTTCCCTTTCCTTTATTATCAAGCAAACACTTAAAATTTCTCACCTTCCCTTTCTTTATCAGGCAAACACACTTAAAATTACCTACTTTTCTTTTCTTATCAAAAACACTGTGACGGGGTCACTATGCTAGACTGGATAGGAAGAATAAAGCTAGGAACCAAAGTTCTAGAAGTGGGGGGAAGGAAAAATACAGCAACACCAGGCTAGAGACATCCCTTGATTCCTTCCCCCGGATGTTACAAGGACAGAAGAACCACAGGTTGTGAGAGGTTAAGGGTGGGACTTCCCTGGAGCCAATCAGTTGGCGGAGGAGTTCCCACAGGATAAAAAGGACTCCCTAGTAGAGCAGTGTCAGTCTCCTGTGGGGGACCGAGGAAGAAGGATTGGATTTCCTGTCTGCTTGGGGAGACGAGCAGTGCTGGACATTCCCCGGACCGTGTGAAGGACTGCAAGCAACTATCACAAGAAGGTGAGCGCGGGGACTTTTGTTTGTTGGACGTACGACAAGGATACTTTGCCTGGATGACTGCCGGTGGGTGGCCTTGTACCTCTGGGGAAGGGTTGAGGGGTCCCAGAGGTACGGAGGGAGGTGGCAGTTAGGCCCAGTGGGGCCGGACTTTTTGAACTATGGACTTTGAGAGGGACTTCTGAAGCCAGTGGTTGGTAAGTGAGTTGCTGGCTCAGTGGGGGAAGGCATCTGCCTTCCATCCAGGTGGTGAGGGTTCAAATCCCACCTTGGGACTTTTAAGATAAATACAGTCAAGGTTTGGACCTGGGAACAGACTCAAGCAGATGGTGTACGGACCAGTGAAAGCATCACACACACTTAAATTATCTATCTTTCTTTTCTCTTTTATCAGGCAAAACACACTTAAAATAATCTCTTTCCTTCTTTATTATCAAGCAAATACACTCAAAAGTACCTACCTTTCCTTTCCTTATTATCAGGCAAAACACACTTAAGATTACCTACTTTTCATTTCTTTATTATCAAGCAAACATACTTAAAATTACCTGCCTTTCCTTTTCTTATTATCAGGCAAACAATACTTAAAATTATCTCTTTCCTTTCTTTATTATCAAGCAAATACACTCAAAATTATCTCTTTCCTTCTTTATTATCAAGCAAATACACTCAAAATTACCTACCTTTCATTTTCTTATTATCAGGCAAACACACTTAAGATTACCTCTTTCCTTTCTTTATTATCAAGCAATACACTCAAAAATTACCTACCTTTCCTTTCCTTATTATCAGGCAAACACACTTAAAATTTACCCCACCTTTTATTTCTTTATCAAGCAAACACACACTCAAAATTACCTACCTTTCCTTTTCTTATTATCGGCAAACACACTTAAGATTACTACTTTCCTTTCTTTATTATCAAGCAAATACACTCAAAATTACCTACCTTTCCTTTCCTTATTATCAGGCAAACACACTCTAAATTACCCACCTTTTATTTCTTTATCAAGCAAACACACTCAAAATTACCTACCTTTCCTTTTCTTATTATCAGGCAAACACACTTAAGATTACCTCTTTCCTTTCTTTATTATCAAGCAAATACACTCAAATTACCTACCTTTCCTTTCCTTAATTATCAGGCAAACACACTTAAAATTACCCACCTTTTATGTCTTTATCAAGCAAACACACTCAAAATTACCTACCTTTCCTTTCTTTATCAGTCAAACACACTTAAACTTAGCTATACATTCCTTACATAGCTAACATAGCCATACATTTCCTTATTATCAGGCAAACACACTTAAAATTACCTATCTTTCCTTTCTGTCATGGTTTTCGTCTGCTATTCAGCCTCTCTGTGCCAAAGTTCTGCCTGTTATTCAGCTTCTCCAACAGCAGAGCTCTTCAGCAAGCCTCACCCACAGCTGTCCTAGCTATGTCCTTGCTAATCAACCTGATATGGCAATTCCAGCCCTCCTTGTCTTTTCATGGAGTCACCTGGCTCCTTGACCTGGCCAGCCTTGTCTTACTATTCTATTTTGCCTTGTGGCCTACCCAGGCTTCCTGTCTTGCCTTGTGGCCTATCTTGGCCTTCTGCCTTACTCTGTAGCTTACTTTGGCTTCCTGGCTTGCTCTGTGGCCTACCTTGGTTTCCTGCCTTGCTCTGTGGTCTGTCTTGGCTCCATGCCTTGCTCTGTAGTCTTCCAGGTTTCCTTGCCTTGTCTGTAGCCTTCTAGGCTCTCCTGCTTTGCTCAGAGTGTTGCGTGTCCCGGCTGCGGCAGGCCCACGACCGGCTCTACTCACCCCTGATGCCTGGGTCCCAGACCTTCCTCTTTGGCAGTGATAGGCAGCCGCTTCTACCATTTCCCCAGGTACCTCCGGCCTGCTTTGGGGCTCCCTCTGGTCGCAGTTGGGTCTCTCCCCGTGCATGGAGGGGAGATACTGCCACCACGTAGTTGCAGTCACTTTGCCTTAGGCGCATGCGCGCCTTTCCTGACTTTAAAGGAGGGGCCGTGGCGGGAAAACCTTCCCGCGGCCCCGGATGATGACTTCACCAGGCCCTGCTACTTAATGCAGGCCCTGCCATCCGGTCCTTGCCTTAGCAACAGGTCTCCATGCTTCTTGTCATGTGCTTAGTTGCTACTCCTTCGTGTTCCTGTTCCTGCTCCTGTGTTTGTTTGTTCCAGTTCCCGAGTTCCAGTACCAGTTTCCTGTTCCTGACCTTCGCCTGTTCCCGATACCTTTTGGATGGATTCCTGGCTTGACCCTCGCTTGTTCCTGACCATGCCTTGGATGGATTCTTTGGCTCAGATCTTGCTTGCACCTGACCTTGTCTCCAGCTGCCTGCCCTGACTTCAGCTTGCACTTGACCTTGTCTCCAGCCGCCTGCCCTGACTTCCGCTTGCACTTGACTTTGCCACCAGCTGACTGCTTGGATTTGGCCTTTCTTAGGCTCTTGCCTACTTTCAAACCTGGACTTAATCTGTTCCTGTTCTCAAGCCTGCCTCAGCCTGTCCGGACTTCTGGATCCAGGCCTCGTCTTGATCTCAGCTCCCTCGGACCCTGTGTATCCGTTGCTTCCTGGCTCCCTGCTTTGAACATCTTCCTCGGGATCAACCATTCGGAGGCCCCCGCCTAAGACCAGCCGGCCCCGGTACCCAAGGGCTTAACCTGGCTGGTATTGGCGAAGCTCCAGTCGGTCTCTGCTTCCCCTTCCGCTCCGCCTCTGATGCCCAGCAGGTCCACAGAGACCTGCTGGGCATCTTTGGGTCTGCTAGGGTGACCTTGTCCAGTCTTGTGGCCTGTTTGGGCTTTCTTGTTTACTGTTGTGTGGCCTAGTCCTGTCCTTGTCCAGCCCTGCCTGTCCTCGGCACCAGCCTTAACGTCAGTGCCTGGATCCAGCTTCCATCCTGTGCTTGAATCGAGTACCAGCCAATGTGTCCTTCAGAAGGAAAGTACTACTGGCCCCCAGGAACCCAAGGGCTCAAACCTGCGAGGAGAGGGGGCTGGCTAGGCAGAAGAAACATCTCCCGTCCTGCCCTGCAGTCCTATGCCACTTCTATAGGGGTGATTCCTGATTCCAACCTGCCAGACTATGACTCTTACTTATTTACTACCCCTAACAGAAGGCATAGAGCAGCAGTTATTGCCTTTAATAGAAGGCATGGGGATAAGCTGCATGGAGTGCCAGTTTCTACCCTTAAGAGAAGGCATGGGGGTAACATAAGAACATAAGAAATTGCCATGCTGGGTCAGACCAAGGGTCCATCAAGCCCAGAATCCTGTTTCCAACAGAGGCCAAACCAGGCCACAAGAACCTGGCAAGTACCCAACATCAGAAGATCCCATGCTACTGATGCAATTAATAGCAGTGCCTATTCCCTAAGTAAACCTAATTAATAGCCGTTAATGGACTTCTCCTCCAAGAACTTATCCAAACCTTTTTTGAACCCAGCTACACTAACTGCACTAACCACATCCTCTGGCAACAAATTCCAGAGCTTTATTGTGCATTGAGTGAAACATTTCTCCGATTAGTCTTAAATGTGCTACTTGCTAACTTCATGGAATGCCCCCTAGTCCTTCTATTATTCGAAAGTGTAAATAACCAATTCATATCTACCTGTTCAAGACCTCTCATGATCTTAAAGACCTCTATCATATCCCCCCTCAGCTGTCTCTTTTCCAAGCTGAACAGCCCTAACCTCTTCAGCCTTTCCTCATAGGGAAGCTGTTCCATTCCCTTTATCATTTTGGTCGCCCTTCTCTGTACCTTTTCCATTGCAACTATATATTTTGAGATGCGGCAACCAGAATTATACACAGTATTCAAGGTGCGGTCTCACCATGGAGCGATACAGAGGCATTATGACATTTTCCATTTTATTAACCATTCTCTTCCTAATAATTCCTAACATTCTGTTGCTTTTTTGACTGCTGCTGCACACTGAGCCAATGATTTTAAAGTATTATCCACAATGATGCCTAGATCTTTTTCCTGGGTGGTAGCTCCTAATATGGAGCCTAACATGTGTAACTACAGCAAGGGTTATTTTTCCCTATTTGCATCACCTTGCACTTGTCCACATTAAATTTCATCTGCCATTTGGATGCCCAATCTCCAGTCTTGCAAGGTCCTCCTGTAATGTATCACAATCCGCTTGCAATTTAACTTACTCTGAATAATTTTGTATCATCTGCAAATTTGATAAACTCACTTGTCGTATTCATTTCCAGATCATTTATAAATATATTGAAAAAGCACCGGTCCAAGTACAGATCCCTGAGGCACTCCACTGTTTACCCTTTTCCACTGAGAAAATTGTCCATTTAATCCTACTCTCTGTTTCATTTCTTTTAGCCAGTTTGCAATCCACGAAAGGACATCACCTTCTATCCCATGACTTTTTACTTTTCCTAGAAGCCTATCATGAGGAACTTTGTCAAATGCCTTCTGAAAATCCAAGTATACTACATCTACCGGTTCACCTTTATCCACATGTTTATTAACCCCTTCAAAAAGATGAAGCAGATTTGTGAGGCAAGACTTGCCCTGGGTTAAAGCCATGCTGACTGTGTTCCATTAAACCATGTCTTTCTATATGTTCTGTGATTTTGATGTTTAGAACACTTTCCACTATTTTTCCCGGCACTGAAGTCAGGCTCACTGGTCGTAGTTTCCCGGATCACCCCTGGAGCCCTTTTTAAATAACGTGCATGGAGCGACAGTTACCACCCTTAATAACTTGCAGGGGAGACTGGATGGCCCACTTGCCATCATTTACTGTGTAATTAATAGAGTATTTTCAAAGCAAAGTTATGCGTGTAAGTTTCCTTTGAAAATACTCATCAAAGTCTGCGTATAAAATGTGCACGCAGACTTTACACATGAAAACGGCTTTGGTCCCGGGAACGGAGGGAGGCGATGTGAAAGAAGCATTCAAACATTTCCCAGACTTCAATCACAGGAAGGTGACATTTGCCACAGGAAAGAAATCTCAGAGTCAGGGGGGAGGTCATGATATCAATTGGAAGGAGAAAGGTTCAGAGGAAAGGTGAGGAAATATTCTTTCTGAGAAGTTGGTAGACACCAGCAGACGGGGTGGAAACCCAGCACTCAGGCCGATGCAATGCCGTGCGCTGGCCGCAGCTCGCAGCTCAATGCGCAATTGGACGCGCGTCCATAACCTCCAAGGCAAAAACGGGGGGTTAGCGCCACCAACATGCACATCCGATCGTGCGCATAGGTAACGGCGCTCATCGCATGCAAATGCACGTTCATGAGGTTATTATCTATTCCTCCTGATGCCAAAATAAAATGTGCGCCCGATGAGCACATTCTTACTCGACAAAATTAACGCCTGCTAGGGACAGGCGTTAATTTTGGAGAAGTCCAAAAAGTGTCCAGAAAAGTAGAAACTACTGCTTTTTTTGTACTTCCTCCGACTTAATATCATGGCGGTCCTTTAACGCGCACCGATATAGCATCGGCCCGACTGTGACAGAAACTCAAACGCTCTTGCGACGGGATTTATGTAAGTGGTATTATGTTTGGGTTTTTTATGAGTTGTATTTTGTGTATCCTGTTTTGAGCATCTAAGAAAAATAAGAAATAGGAATGAATGGAAGAACACGAAGGACGGGGGCAGGAGCAGGGTTGGGGGAGGCTGCAGTATTGCACGCAATCTGCCCTTCACTCTTTCGAGAGCAGAGGCAAGGGGAAACAGAGGAAGTGCAGCCCTCAGACACCGCAGGCATCTGGTCAATATGGCGGCTTGCAGCCTTGAGCCGGTCCAGGGACGCTGGAGGAGGACAGCCTGGAGACGCCAGCAGCAGCTAGCCTTCCATCAACCCTGGAGGGAGTCGCCAACGAGGTAAGGTGGGTGGAGCAGAGACGTTGGACAGCGACGGACACAACAAGAAGATCCTACAAGTTGGTCAAGTTTCTACAAGTAGGATATATCCATGGCAGTGTAGAGCAGGATAATTGGGCGGAGACTGGATGAACCAGTCGGGCTTTGTCTGTGACATGTACTACGTACCTTACGTTACTATGGTCATAAAATGTTAAACTTTACTGGACCCAGGAGGGGACCCCTGCAGAATCCCATGTGACACGCTCTTCTTCGTTAGCGCTGAGATTTGGGGTTTCTCTGATGTTCCATATGTGTTCTGTGCTTTGGTCTAAAGCGTTCGGCAAGCAATAAGCAATAATAACACTTTTTTAAAATTGCTTTCTTAACAATATTTATTTGTCAGTAGAAAATCCATATAAGCGTTGCCTGAGGTACTCCCGGGGGGGGAATCTGAGGCACTGCACAATGCAGAATGTGGCTCGCTGTCGAGCTGCGGTTGCAGAGAGCCAGCAGGAAGCGGAGCGCGGGCCGCAGCTGAAAGGAAGCAGAGGCAGCCCAGAAGCTTAAGCAGTGGGGTTTAGCTGGGGGGGGGGGGGGGGGGGGGGGGGTGAGGTTAGAGGAAGGAGGGAAAGCATGGGGAGTTCAGGCTAGAGGGTGGGGATGGAAGGAGTGGTGAGATCAAACTGAGGTGGAGGAGGGAAAGAGTGGGAAGGAGGGTAGGGAATGAGTGGTGGAGACCAAGTTGGGAGGGGAAAGAAAGGGTGGTGAAGACCCATCCGAAGACGCGACGAGGTCAAGCTGCAGAGGAGGGAAAGACTGAAGTTAAGCTGCGGGGAGAAGGGGAGAGGGGAATGATTGATTGGGGAGAGGAGGGGAGGGCGCAGTGGTGTGTGAGTGATGGGGTACATTTGGGGAGGAGAGACTGGAGGAGGAAAAGGAAGGGATAAAATGGTTGAGAAGAGAGAGAAGAGAGTGTGGAGGGGGTGGGTACAATGGTGGGATGAATGAGAGGGGGATTGGTAGCGTCAGGTGAGTAATGGAAGAGGAGGGAGATTGTTAGGGTGAAGTGTGCAGAAAGGCTGAGCTAGAGATCGCCTCAGACCTGTGGCAGTAAAAGGGAGAAGCAGCAGCCCCTGAAGCCCTAATTAAAGGTCTTGTTGTGCGGGGGGGGGGGGGGGGGGGGGAGTTGTCACAGCCACGAAAAGTAGCAGACGCAGGGATCAATAACCGGGGCCCGCAAGCCCAGGGGTGGAAGGAGGCGGCAGAACACTGCACGGAGCGGCAGTAGCCACAGAGGCATTCACGGAGCGGGGATTGCCATGGTCGGTGCTCCACCTTCACGGAGCGGAAGGATGGAGGGCTGCCTATCTCCCAAATAAATAAATTAAAAAAACAAAACAAAACAGGGGTGGGTAAGAGTAGTATGTAAAATTACCGGTGAGGTCATAGGCTATAGGTATTGCCAATTATTAGGCTTGTTCAATATTTGTTGTTTGTTAATGTGGCTCGCGGAAATGGGGGCTACTACCTGGAGATAATATCCTTGTTCAGTGTACATACACACGGTTGTGACTCCATCATTGCTCTGGGCTTCAACGGCAAGAGGTAATGAGGAAGAAAAAAAAAATAAAAAATGTGTATTCACAGGGAAGCGAGGTGTAGCTGGGCAGATGCTTTATTTCAATGCATGTCCAGCGTGGATCTCTGCTTCAACGGCAGGGGAGAAAGTCTAATACTTCACTTTCCAACGCACAGCTCTCTGCTTCAACGGCAGGGGGAATGAGGAAGGGAGGATCTGTATGTGGCTTGCATAGTCTGGGTGGACAGGGGGCAGGGTGGGGCCTGCTTATTGCGGCGGTTGCTACCCCTAATAGAGCCGGATATTCACTTGATGCAGTTCCAGCGCTGCTCTCTGCATTGATGGTGGGGTGGAGGGGAAATAGAACTAGAGAGTACTAGAAGCCAAGCATAACAAGTATGAGAGAGAAGAAGAAAAAAAAAAAAAAAGTGCATAGCTTGCTGGGCAGACTGGATGGGCCGTTTGATCTTCTTCTGCCGTCATTTCTATGTTTCTATGTGAAGTTTGGGGGAGAGGAGACAGAGCTGTGGGGTCAAGCCTGGGGGTAAGGTTGTTCACTTAAGCTGGGGGGGGGGGGGGTGGAGAATTACAGGAATTACCTAGGCCAGGGCGAGAGAGCAGTGGGAAGAAGGTGAGGAGAGCCAGTGGTCCACATATCATGATGGAGTATTACTGTTTTCATAGGGGAATTCTGTCCTGAGTGTCTGTTCCTGAAAGGCAATAGTTATGCAGTGTTTAGTTAAACAAAGGAAATTCAGAATTTGCTGTGAAGTTTCCTTTATTGTGTGCAAGATGTGTTTTTGGTTTATTTGGGTGCAGGATTTCCCCAGGAGCATGGGGGTGCTTGAGTCAGCTGCCTCTGTATCCTTATTGCATGCAGTACGCAGTCACATGGGGGGGTCGGTTTCCCAAAAATAAAAAAAGGCTCAGTGCCTAAATGAGGTTGGAAGAGGCCCATAATTCAGGGAATTCACTGGCAGGGGGGAAGCGTTCAGTTAAAGGGTTTGTCCGAGCAAAGGTTAGGAGCCTAACAGTTTGGAGGATTTTCGACCTGAATTCAGGAAGATAAGTTTTCAGCTGAAAATTTCCCCCCAAGCTTAGAACCTAAAAGTAAGCGTTTCCTAAATTTAGGCCGGGAAATAATTAGCCTTAGACGTAGTTGCCTAGTGCTGAGGATCAGTGGCAAGCACCTACCTAGCCACCCTCTACCCTTTGCAAATGGACCCCAGAGTAAACAGTAGATCTCAGCAGAGGAAGCCCATCTGGCCCGGCCGTCTGCCCTGAATGCGTCGAAGCCTCTCTGCTGCTCCAGGCTGGTTGACCCTTGCCTCCTTTTCATGGAAGCTTGGTGCAACCTGCGCCACCACACTGTGCAACGCCAGCTCTGTCTTCTCCCATCCGTGAACCCCCCTCTAATCTTGCAGAATGGCTCCGGCCCCTGACGATCCCTTCGTTGTCGGGTTAAAGTGGGAGGTGGAGAGGGCTAATGGCCTGCGCTGCTGGACAGCGAGCTTCACTGGGAAGGCTCATTCCTACCAAACGTGATGTTTTTGAAGGAACGGAGGCAGCTGTCTTATCTGCCCGCTATCACAGCAGCTTTAACCTCCTGCTTGCTGCCTGTGTGTGTCCTTAACAATTCTGCGACAAGGCTTACCGGAAAAATATTTCTGGGGGGAAACAAAAGTATGTTGGCTTCATCTTCAAAAAGGTTTCTGAGAATAATATTATGTGAAGGATTAAGTATGGGAAGTTACAGGGATAAGTCTGTTCCTAACTTTGTCCTTCTGTCTGGCTTCCTTCCAGGTGTTCTGCACACTTTTTTCACACACCTGCGCCCGTTCACGTTCAGATTCAGATAACGGTACCGGCATTGGCAATTTTAGATGTATTACCCTGGTAATATAGAACATGATTCCAATAAAAAGGTAAGAAATAGAAAGGAACCAGTTACAAGGTATATCAAGGCAGGGACATGTCTCAGGTTTTTGGTGCTGGTGCCTATCGCCCCGGTCAGATTCCCCAGGCCACCACATGTTCTGCTGCTGTAGCTGCTGTTAGGTTTCCTGTTTTCCAATTTGCTCTGCCCAACAGGAGGTGTACTGGTGCTATAGGACACATTGCAATATTTGCATGGCCGCCTTTTTTTGTATGCTGGGTCATAAAGGTTCGAGTTCCCGGTCTTAGCACTGGATTGGTAGGGCAGGTTTGCCTCATAGGTGCTGAGTGTGTTGTTTTTTTCCCCAGGGTTTTGTGTTGCATCACATAGAGCTGGTAGCGAAGAGAGCTTGTCTTGCTATTGTGGGAGATGACACCAGAATGTGGATATTTCCTTGTGCATGGGGAGCGGTAGGCGAAGCGTCCTAATTCTGCTCTGCACCCGTTATCAGGGGAGTTTCTGTGGACTTGGACCGCAGGGTTTCTGCTGGGGTTCTGTCCCACTCCGCGTACTTTGGGGAGTGGACCTCACTCCCATATGTGACGGGGGTCTCGGCCCGTCACTAATATTTTTCCCAAAGGGTAGTGGGAGGAGCTAGAGATTTTGGGACCGCTCCCATGGCTTTAACCCCAGCTTTTTGGGGGAGAGGCTATCTTTTGGGGGTTTATAGCCCCTGGGAGCATGCTCAGTGGTCACGGGGTTAGGCACGGCTGGAGGATCTCAGCAGAGGGGTGAGCTGACTGCGCAGAAGAAGGAAGGAAGGAGAGAGAGATTTCTCCCGAGTCTCAACTACAGACAAGAGTTTGGTTTGGAAGACTTTTGATTTTCTTGATCTGAAGGGAAAGGGTTAACCACCCCCACCCACCCCACCCCCTCCATCTCCCTGAGGATCGGGATTTGGATATCTTTCTGCCCAAGCCACCAGTCAAGCGAGGGTGGAAAGGGAGGAAGAGTTAAGGGCTTTGGGGTAGAAGAACCCAGAGTCAGCTCTGCCCAAACTGGATTTGCAGTTAAGGTTTTGGGACGTTTTGGTGCCTGGTGCCTCCGCTGGTTGTTGGTACATGTTGGGGCCGCGCTCTCGCTGTTCCACCCTCACTGGGGAGGATATTTTTCCCATCAGGATAATGGTGCAAGGGACGTGAGAAGGGAGATAGCCCCCTGAGATGGACAAACTGACAATCAGACTCATTGCCATCGTATTTCTGGTATTGTGGCCTGGCTCGTCCTTTTTCAAGTTTCAGTAAAGACTATTTTTAGTTGAACACCAAACTTGGACTCTTTTGGATTTCTTGGTTTTCCCTTCCTGGATGTGCAAGGTGATGAAAGGACCCTGGTGTGACTCAGAGTTTTTGCCTGTGGTGTGGATTTTGGTTCCCTTGTGAAGCTGCTGTGGTCAATTGCGCCTAGGGTCCTGGACGTTAATCTCCCCGCCCCATCTGGACTCAAAACCCAGACCCGAACCCCACTCCTAGTGAAGGATAAAGCACCAAAACAGGGGACTGGCTGCTCAGTATAAGAGGACTGATTGAATGATGCTTTTGGATAATTTTCATAGTCGTTTTATTGGGCAGCTGTATTTCTCCAGAGCTTTCTTTGTTGTATAGAAGGCTTTCAGGGCTTTTTCTTGTAGTGTTGCAAGCAGTGAACGGTGTCGTTCATTCCTAAATACCTCTGTCGAGGCTGTCACAATAAAGTTTCCCTCCAGAAGCCAGAATCTCACCTAGAGATGCTTCAGCGTATGAGAGCTGGGACTCCTCCTGACCGGGGGCTGGGGATCTTACCTCTCCAGCCCGTCAGAACCAGGAATCAAAACCCAGGCCTCTAACTGAGCACATTTTTAATAAGTGTAATTGAACCTGTACTCTGCCTCACCTGAACAGTTCATAAGAACATAAGAAATTGCCATGTTGGGTCAGACCCTGCATCCTGTTTCCAACAGAGGCCAAACCAGGCCACAAGAACCTGGCAATTACCCAAACACTAAGAAGATCCCATGCTACTGATGCAATTAATAGCAGTGGCTATTCCCTAAGTAAACTTAATTAATAGCCATTAATGACTTCTCCAAACCTTTTTTGAACCCAGCTACACTAACTGCACTAACCACCTCCTCTGGCAACAAATTCCTCGCATAAAAACCCCTGGTCACCAGTACTATCAGGTTTCACCTTAGCCCGGTGCTTCCCAAACCTGTCCTGGGGACCCCACAGCCAGCAGGGTTTTCAGGATACCCGCAATGAATATGCATCTACTGAGACGCCATGTTAGGCAAATTTCTCTCATGCATATTCAATGAGGCTAGCCTGAAAGCCTGGCTGGCTGTGGGGTCCCCAGGACAGGTTTGGGAAGCCTTGCCTTAACTTCTCTGTTTGCATAAGAAAAATGATCTATGCCGCTTGTTCTCAAGCCGTCCTCAGGACACACCTAGCCAGTCGGGTTTTCAGGATAGCCACAGTGAATGTGCATGAGATCGATTTGCATACCATAGAGGCAGTGCCTGTAAATTCACCTCACGCATATTCGTGGTGGAAATCCTGAAAATCCAACTGCTTAGGTGTGTCTCGAGGACTGGATTGAGAACCCCTGATCTATTCTGCTACAAGGTGTTGACTATTGGGCCATCCTCGTGACTCAGTGGCAAAGGCTGTGCTCTACCATGCAAAGGACCAGGGCTGGCGGGGAAGTGGGAAGTTGTGGAGGCAGCGAGGGGAGGCCCAGCCATTGCACAATAGCGACACCTAGTGGCCAGACTCTTGATCTACTTTAGTAGATCCTGGAGCACTGCAGCAGTGGCTGGCCTGGTGGGGGGGGGGGGGGGGTGTTAAAAAATAGGGTGGAAAACCCTGAATAGGCTACAACCCCCGGTAAGAGCCACTTCTGATTGGAGGGCCAAAAGAGCAAGAGGAAAGGCTGCCCCCCCCCCCCCACAAAAAAAAAAGACAAAGTGACATTCTGCAGCGATGACCCTGAGCTGGCAAACGCAGCCGAAGGATGACGCGGGTCCACTTCCCTGATCCTTCACAGCAAAGTATTCCAGGACTGGGCGGTGCTCTGGAACCTGTGACCCTGCCCAGAGTATCACCCTGGCACCCGCACCTGTAAGCAGGGTGCGCTCCCTGCAAGCCGCTGCCACCAGGCCTTTCACGTACACTGTGCTCGCCGAGCCTTGCTAGGGGTGTGTCCGGTCGCCATCGCTGCCACTGGGACTGGGGCGTAGGGAGAGGGAGAGGGAGTGATCTGTTTATTCAGCCTCTCTGACCTGAACCCTATGTGTGCACTTCCTTATCACAGCAAGTTGTCGCACGCAAAGATGCTCGACACAGATCGAAAGAAAGATAACAACAGCAAAAAAAAAAATAACAACCACAACAACCTTTAAACACTAATCTTCAGTATCTTAAACCATTCAAAGTACTTCCGCTTAATTCAACAGAAATCCTGTGATGTGAATTTTAATACAAAATAAGATATAATAATTACTCGTACTGCTGGAAAGTATTATGCACATGATGGCCTATATTATCATTACACGGTTCTCTAACAGTGTGATCCAGAAAGGTTGTCAGATGCTTTAAATTGCAACGCTCTGAGATCTGTGCAAATTGACTATCTGGTAGTGCAGGACGGATTCTGAAGAATTGGGACAAAATGTGAGGCTCTGCATCCTTTTACGCATCCATGGCCTGTGGGCCAGGGGAGACAAAAGCGACTGGCTCCGGGTCACGTGGGGGCAGAAGAACCCTAACACTCACCGACTCCCATTTCCATGAACTGATTGCTAGGCTCTGACTGCTCCCTAGGGCAAAGTCGTGACCTTCATTGTGGCTGCTGAGGGGAAGCACGGAGCGCTGACCCTGGCCGCATCCGAGACGCCAGCTTGCCCGTGCTTCACCGGGGAGGCAGCGCTCGATAACATTAGAAGAATGTTGACATCTCCTGCCCCTTCAGTACATAAAAGGGGAAGCTGAATTTCAAATCTGACCTGCCTAATCACGAGGCAGGAAAAGAAGTGTAAGCCAGCAGGACGCAGAAAGCGTGTCCTGGGAAGATGATGGCCTCCCGGGTCACCGGGGGCTATTTAATTGTTTTGTCATGGATCCAGAGGTTGAAGATAGTTTTCATAAATAGAAAGTTAATCTGTGATGTGCTCAGAAGAAGATACCAGCCAGAAATTGGCCCCGGTCTCAGAGCAGCAGCTGCTCCTTGCCAAAAAATCTTTTTTTTTTCCCTTCAGGCATCGTTAACGAGGGCACTCTTCATTTCTGAGTTTAATTCATGCTTGATGAAAATAGGGGTTTGAAATATTTCTCCTCTACTATATACTATGTGTGCATGCACGAATGTATATATCATTTCTATGTATTGCAAGACCTATGGCGTTTCCCTCCGTCGTGCCATAGAGATGGCTGAAGCATGAATTTGGAGAGAGGGAGTTTTGAAATGAACGGGTGCCTTCCTCTAATGAAAGGTGCACGTGTTTTATCCTAAGAACAGCTACAAATTCAAGGATACAGTAGGAACAGAAAGCAGAATAAGACAATTGGAGAAAATTCGTTTTCACTCAGCGCACAATTAAGCCCTGGAATTCATTGCCAGAGGATGTGGTTAAGGCAGCTACTGTAGTTGGATTTAAAAAAGGTTTGGATAAGTTCCGGGAGGAGACGTCCATAAACTGCTATTAATCATGTCTACTTAAGGAATAGCCACTGCTATTACTGGCATCAGTAGCATGGGATCTATTTATTAAGAACATAAGAACATAAGACCATGCCATACTGGGTCAGACCAAGGGTCCATCAAGCCCAGCATCCTGTTTCCAAACAGTGGCCAATCCAGGTCATAAGAACCTGGCAAGTACCCAAAAACTAAGTCTATTCCATGTAACCATTGCTAATGGCAGTGGCTATTCTTAGTCTAGGTGAACTTAATAGCAGGTAATGGACTTCTCCAAGAATGTTTGGGTAATGCCAGGTATTGTGACTTGGATTGGCCTCTGTTGGGAACAGGATGCTGGGCTTGATGGACCCTTGTCTGACCCAGTAAGGCAGCTTCTTATGAGCAAGGGGAGGGTTTGGCCCTAGACTAGGCCAGGTGTTATTAGGAGAGTTGTAGGGGAGACGGCTGCTTTCAGCGGTCTCTTCTGTTTGGGAATGCCTTTGATAAGCAGTGGATTGTTGGATCCTTATCAGTATGAGGAAGGGTGAAGGCGTTCTCAGCAGGCCCTGTTTTTGCTGGAAATGGACACTTCCACCCACCTAAACAGGAGCCCAGGTACTGGTGACACCAGCACTTCTAGCGTCATCGTGGACAAGTCGATGAGCAGGAGACATGAAGACCCCTGTGCTCTGCAGTCAAGCCGCATGGGTCCTTAAAATTGGTTTACTGGCAAACTGTTCCTTTTTTTTTTTTTTTTTTTCAAATTAAACACCTTGTAAAGAAAGCACAAAGCTAGGGATGCCATTTTGGTGGGCTTGCAAGACATCTAAATGCTGTTATTTTTCACCGGATGGTGGGGGATTGGAGGGTGAGTCAATCATTTTCAAGGTAGTTCAGCAAAAAAAAGCAAAGCAGATTCCCTGAGTAATGAGCAGTGACTGCAGGCAGTAAAGGGGATGTAATCTGCCCTTAGTATAAACAGGGTCCTAGGAAGGCTCAGATTTATACATATAGGGTTCAGCCTGTGACACTAGTATGCTGCCCTTTCCTTATCGGATGTCTGCAGTGAAAAACCAGGCTGGTTTGGTGTGTGCTGTACCTAACTATTACTATCGCTGCCACAAGTTATTTATACAGACAAAACCCAAATGGCCTATCCAGTCTGCCCAGTAAGGTGTACAGGGTTGCACTGCCCTTGTCTCCTGTCCAGGGTTGTAACCGCTGCTCCTTGCAAGTCATCCCATGCCTTCTGTTTAGGGCTGAAAAGCAGGCTCAGTGTCAGCGAGAGGGGAGCTAACTGAGGACAGGGGCCACTTCAGTTAATAGGGTTAAAGCTACATTAATTCAGGCCTCTGCCCTATGAAAGAATTATCTATGACAGAAAAGCAGGGCATGGGGGTGAGGAGGTGAGGGGCAGAGACGGAGAGAATGCAGCCTGCACGTTTTCTCTTTTCCTCCAAACCAGTCTGACTATTTTTAAACCAATTCTGATGAACAGTGCTACAAGTTTGGGAAAAGAAAATAATTGTATCCTAATTTAGATTTTATTGAGTAAAAGATACCAGCTGGTCCTTTTATGAAGAGATATGGAAAAGAGTGAGAAATTAAACAAGTGAGGAGGCTGTGCAGAGTTAAAAGAAGTATGAGGAAAGAATAGAAATAATATTGAACAACATCCACTGGAACAGACTGACAATTTGGTCTTTATTTGTGAGCATTTACTATGCTACCATAAGTTCCATATTTAAAAGGGTTTGTCTGGCTATGTTTTTGTTTAGACTTAGCTGGACTAACCCTGAGTTTTGAATTTCTCACTGCAAACAGGTAGATTTAGCCAGGGAAGTCATTATCCGGCTTAAGTTACCCAGATAAAAAAAAAAAAAAGAAACGATGTGGAGAAATTCTGAGGACGGGGCTTAAACTTAGCCAGGTCGCACCGATATTCAGCATAACTCAGCTATGTTTATCCAGTTAAGTCTGGTCATGGTGCAGAGCAGCTTTAAACCTATCCGGATAAACTTACCCAGCTAACTTTAAGATTAACAGGTTGTATTCTCCAGGAAACATGTCCCACTGAGTATCTCAGCTCCAGTAATCCAGGCAGGATTCCAGGACAACTTGCTGCTGATTGCCCCTGCTCAATACTAACCTCTATGTTACTAAACAGAAGGAAGTTGACTATTCATGTGTGAGGATCATCTCATTAAAGGTTCCTCAAAAAAATGTAATACTTTCATCCTTCAGTTGTCTGTGATCAGAGAAAAAGGGTCTGCTGAAGGTACCTTCAGGAGAAGGATGCAAGTCAAGTATGAAACACGTGAACAAATATAGTTTATTTTAATAACATTTGATATAATGCTTTTCAAATATCAAAACTGTTTACAAAAGCTACACATAAAAAAATTACAACATGCCAATATAAAAATAATAAACAAACATACAAATATAATAAAACAAATATAATAAAAAATAAACAGCATCACTAAGGCAATAAAATCAGAAAGAACAACTACAGATCAGTTAAAAGCCTGATTAAAAAGCCAAGCTTTTGCAATTTTTCAAAATTAACCAAACAAGATGTGGTAAAGATGGTGCTTGATAAGAAAACACTAAACATCTTGACTACAACCTAATTGGAAACAGGAATCAGCAATAGCTCTTGTTGAGATGACCATGGTGCTCCAATGGGCCAATAATGAATTAATCAATTCAAAAGTGGCGGATCTCTCTGAAGTGGTTTAAAAACTAGACCAGACTACATATATATATATATATATATATATATATATATATATATATATATATATATATATATATATATATAATTCAGCCTGTATATAAATTTGATACGATTTGGTTCTTGTGTTTTTTTTAATTCAAATTGTAAAATTGGTATTCACCGCATTTGGAGTTTTGTACTGCTCTTGGATATATAAAAAAAGAGTTAAAAAAAGGCACCTCAACTTTGGGAATAAGCTGGTGCATGAGTTGAGACTATGAAATGCTCTGATGGATTTCAGATGGGAGCTGAGGACTTGGCTATTTTGCTGCTATAGTCTTATCAGGGACACCTAGCCAGTCAGGATATCCACAATCAATATGCATGAGATAGATTTGCATGCATTGTCTCCACTGTATGCAAATCTATCTCATGCATATTCATTGTGGATATCCTGAAAACCTGACTGGTTCTGTATGGTTTGCTTTCACTGACAAGAGCTCAGATATGAGTTTTAATCGTAGAGGCTAGGCATGAGTCTAATAGGAATGAGTAGAGTTATGAATTTAATAATGTGCAGTTATATTGTTTTCCAACATTTTTAGAAGTGGTTACAGTGTGCATCTGCTTACATGTTTTTAAGTTACGTCATTAAGACTATTTTTTTATTTTTCTTACTAAGATTGCTGAACGTTTCAATTGCTTTCAGTTTTGAGCATATTTGGTAATATGGATAAGAAAAGTGAACAAATAAATAAATAGCTATCTACACCCTGCAGAGTTGCCAACTGGCTCCAGATGGGTTTTTAGGATTTTTTTTTTTTTTCATATGCAACAAAACACTGAAAAACAAGTGAATTGCACAAGTGATTGATTGATAAGGCTGGGGTGGTCCCTTGCTGCTGGCACCTTGTTACATGGAATGATAACACTCTTTTGGCATACGTTAAGTATGTTCCCTTCAGTACGGAGTTCCAGATTCTCAGGACCAGGCTAATTCAGTCCTGCTTTCATCATTCTGCTCTTTGCATGAGCTTGTACTCCTGGTTTTTGCTTAGGGAAATCAGTATGGGACACCAGAACTACCAGTTTCATGCATGCTTTGGTGAAACGAACAGCCTGTCCTGAAAAAAAAAAATAAAAATGGAGCCACCATAGGATATACTGTGTCCCCCGATAAAATTGTAGGGAGGCTGAAGATGCATGAAGACAGGACTGTGAAGCCTCATCCCATGTGGCGTTGCTTATAAGTTTCCAGGATGGGACTTAAAACCCCTCGTTTAGTCCCTTTATTAATATCTGTGATACAATGTGGGACCTAGGAACGTCAAAGAACCCGCGTCTGCATGGTGGCCTGCAGGCAAACAGAGATAAAACAACGACACGGAGAGCTAGGAACGTCCGAATCCAGTGCTCCAAGCACGATGCTGCTCCGCCACCCAGCAAAGGGAGTTATTAAACTGATCGTTAAGATTGGCCACAGCAGTATTTCCACTAAATTTAGCTGTTAGCGCCTTGCATTACTCTGATGATCTTTTTTTCTTTACCCAAACGAAACGTTCAGCCTAACGTTTTTTTCTTTAGAAAAGGTTTTAGTGCAGTATTTTACAGGAGGAATAAACACATCCCAGAGGCACGAGAACAAGGTCAGGCCTTGGATGGGCAAATCATTTCGGTCTTACTACACCCGACGGCAAATCTTCTCCTGCGTTATTCCCCGCGCGGAGAAGAGAGCTCTTAAATCTGGTTTCAGCCATCCAAGCAGGTAGGAGACAATCCCAGCGTTGCAGCAGGGATCTGAAAAAAAAAAGAGAGAGGACTGGGTGAGATACTGTTTGCTGATGGTGGCCTGATTACAGGACCGTCCTGAATATGAGAGAACTCCATTACATTCAGGCCCTGCCAGGAGCAGCTTTCAGACAAGGGAAGGTGAAGTAAGGTGCTACCGAGTCACTCAAACCGTCCCAGCAAAGGCTCCAGTCCGAAATGCAAGTCAGGACAGAAGACCCAGCAAAACTCGAGCCACTTTCTGCTTCTTAAAACTGAAGGCAACATCCAATAGTGGGGGGTTGAGCCATGAGAGCTTTTTTTAATTTTAAACCATTTAGACCATTTTCACAAACAAACAAAAAACAAACAAACCATCAAGCAGAAACTTAAATAAGCAAATTAGAAACCCCCCCCCCCCAAACACAGGATCAATTACAAAGCAAAAAAAACAAACAAACCAACAAATAAGCTAACCCACAACATGCACCACTGAGAGCTCTGACAAGCTTAATCACGGGTCACAAAGAAAACCTCCAGGTTTGGAAAATTGCTAGCCAAACCGAACAGTCAAAAAAAAATCACCCAAAATTGTGTACTTAGCCTCAAGGTGGTGCAAATCCAGATGCCTTTCATATAACCCCTAGTGCCCTTCAGGCCTGGCTTGGTGCTCTCAGCCTGCCCAGCCCTCTCCTCAGTGAGCTG
Organism: Rhinatrema bivittatum; assembly: GCF_901001135.1. NCBI lineage: Eukaryota > Metazoa > Chordata > Amphibia > Gymnophiona > Rhinatrematidae > Rhinatrema > Rhinatrema bivittatum. The sequence goes on along the minus strand of NC_042621.1, from coordinate 295,534,950 downwards.
CAGCAGGGGCAAGGTCTTCCTGCAAACAGCCGACAAAACCAGCAACAGTCGCACTGCAAGCCTGCGGCTCAACAAAAGAGCCTGGCCTTACCGACATAGGGCTCCAAGGGGGGAAACAAATACAGGATCTTCATGCCTTTCTGTGTCTCCCATCCATTCATAATCCCTTTGAATAAATATTGCAGCTTATCCGATGGGGCAGTCTTTAAAAATACCCCCAACCTGCTTTCTGAATCTACGATTGCTTTGATTTTCATAAACACGTGCCTTGCTCCCCACCCCGAGGATGGAGTATTTTCCCTTTGGGCACGTCAGTAGCACAGGGTGTTTTTGGGGGCACTGCATGTCCGCAGTGCGATGCGTTGCTCTTTCTTGACCGATCATGTGCCATGGTCAGCAATCCGTGGGAGGCCCGGAGCTTGCAGGGGTTTCCTCTCTTTAAAACCGAGGAAGGACGTCCGGATCTGCACGCGTTCCAGTTTTTGAACTATTTAAATTTGGGTAACTCTGGTATTAGCAGTTTGTCCCAAATACTGAAAAATGTTAGTGGGAATGGTTGTGTTGAGATTGCTAGGGCTCTGGTGCAGGGCGCAGCCTTGGCTGGAGATCGAGCAAGCTTAGGGAACCGAGCCCGGTTTTGATGTTGGGCGTTCTGGATGAAGCCTGTAATCTTAATTCTGTACAGAATCGGGGGGGGGGGGGGGGGGGGGGGGGTGTTTGTTTTTAATCTGTGTTGCTGGCTAAGAAAGTCATTCTGTCAGTCTGGGTTGGTGCCTGCGTTTCGGAGCTGGAGGCTCCTGGTGAAAGGAGGCGCGTTGGCACTTTGGAAGCTCTCTGGCCCCGCCTTCTCCAGGGTTTGGCCGTCACCGGCTCCGTCTTTGCTGGTCCGGACGGGTTTACTTGGTTGGGTGTCTGCGGGCGGGCAGGTGAGTGCAGCGCTGCTCAGTTTGTGCCTCCTGTCTGGAGGGGTGCAGGGATTTTTCTGGTATTTGGGATAATATAAAATTCTGAAGAGACGTTGTGTTTTTTTGTTATTATCATGTGGATGTTTCTTGGACGTTTGTACTGTGGCTCGTTTCTTTTGTATTGCACGTACATCTCTTGAATAAAGAAAGTTAAAAAAAAAAATCCCAACAGCCTTAAGTCTTATTCTCAATTTTTAAAGAGAGAGCAGAAAGCGCCTGCTCTGTAACTATTTACCACTGCAAGTGATAGAAGCAGCAGGGCTTCAGCTCGGGGGGGGGGGCTGCTCTGGCTGGCCTGTATAATATTCCTAAAAGCGCAGGACAGACTTCAGACTGCAAACAACCTCATAAAACCATTCTTATCCCCTTCACGTGCATTTTTTTTTTTGGCTAATTCCAGCACCCCAGGCTGTCCTGATTGTCATCCTTACCTGAAGTGAAATATTGAAGGGTCACGGAAAATAACGCCCCCCCCCCTCCCACAACGAGAAAAGGTCCCTCGAGGGCAGGATTCAGGCCTGTCGGGGGGGGGGGGGGGCGATGCCTGTGCGACTAAGCTCTGTCCCGCATGCAGTGGAGGGAACCCCACAGCACGTTTGTGAGGCAGATTATTGTCCAGGAACCCCTGCAATCACCTCCCAATCCTACATCAAATGCCCACATTTATTAATATGGCCCCTTAGAGAAAGCTAAAAAAACAAAAAAAAAAAATGTGATTGGGTAAAAGTTTCATGAGGGTAGAGTTTCTAGCTGCCACAAATGACCTCTTCTCAGAGCAGCAGGCCCTGGAACCAACGGGAGAGGGAAGCTACCTTCCATCCACTGGTACCAGGGGCAGCAGTGAGAGAACTGCTTGGCAAAAGTGATTACAGTGCAATAACAATTTGACCTTTAGAGGAGGCAGAATGTTTGGGGGAAAACTACTGCAGAACCATTGAACTTTAAAAAGGGAGACTATGATAAAATGAAGAGACTAGAGAGTAAAAAGTCTGCATAAGACATCAAGAGTTTTCAAAAATACCATCTTGGAAGCCCAGGTCAAATGTTTTTCCACAAGTTAAAAGGTCAGAAGAAGGAAAAAAGCATAACCACTGTCAAATGACTTGTAAAACATTAATAAGGCGGTGTTTCTGCCCTTGTTCCACATCTTTTCTTTCTTGTGTTGCTGGACAGAAACTTGTTTATCTTCTAAAATATTTACTTCAGAACAATGAACAAACGTAGCAGTCATGTAAACTGAATTAAATCAATAGTAGCTGTACAAAATACTGGGTTTTTCTGGAATACCTTTAGTTGAATTCAGTAGGTAAAAGGCAGTGCATTATTCTGGGATTTGGGGGAGAGAAAAGAAAGGCTCAGGTGGCAGCCTGTGTGTGTGGAACATGGAGAATTCTGCGCCCAAGGGACAACTGCCCCAGGATGCTCTGAGATCCCTGAGGATCAGCTGGGAAAAAAAGGTTACACTCTGAATAAGGAAATGCAAAAAATGTAAGGTAAGATCAATCCTAATACAGCTCTGATGGCCTATTATATCAAAGGTTACCTATGCCTGGCAGTGCAATTAAGCTAATCAATACAATCACAGGTTGCCAGGTGGCAGTATTAGAAATACAGGGGCGTGTGTGTGTGTGTGTGTGTGTGTATGGGGGAGGGGGAGGGATAGAGGTGGGGCACGTTTATTTATTTATTTAAAGCCCATCAACTTTTCTAGGTGCTTTCCAAAGTAGCATTCGTAATCCAACAATAAGCGAATAAAATTAGATCAGAGGAATCGTAAGAGACAACACTGACAAGTTATAATCAAGCATTAGCACACAATAAATACAGAACATAAACAATCGGCCTGCAGTGGACAAGGGAGCTGTATTCCGACCCTTACTCATGTGCATGAAACACAAATAGCATGAAAAGCAAAAGAGCCCTGCAATGTCTCAGCCAGAGAGCAATGAAACCACGAGTATACACTGCAACGTCTCAGCCAATCCATAGAAAGCATTGAAATCACGAGTATACGCTGCAACGTCTCAGCCAATCCATAGAGAGCAATGAAACCACGAGTATTACGCTGCAACGTCTCAGCCAATCCATAGAGAGCAATGAAACCACGAGTATACGCTGCAACGTCTCAGCCAATCCATAGAGAGCAATGAAACCACGAGTATACGCCTGCAACGTCTCAGCCAATCCATAGAGAGCATTGAAACCACGAGTATACGCTGCAACGTCTCAGCCAATCCATAGAGAGCATTGAAACCACGAGTATACGCTGCAACGTCTCAGCCAATCCATAGAGAGCAATGAAACCACGAGTATACGCTGCAACGTCTCAGCCAATCCATAGAGAGTAATGAAATCACGAGTATACGCTGCAACGTCTCAGCCAATCCATAGAGAGCAATGAAACCACGAGTATACGCTGCAACGTCTCAGCCAATCCATAGAAAGCATTGAAATCACGAGTATACGCTGCAACGTCTCAGCCAATCCATAGAGAGCATTGAAATCCGAGTATACGCGCAACGTCTCAGCCATCCATAGAAGCATTGAAAATCACGAGTATATACGCTGCAACGTCTCAGCCAATCCATAGAGAGCATTGAAACCACGAGTTACGCTGCAACGTCTCAGCCAATCCATAGAGAGCATTGAAATCACGAGTATACGCTTGCAACGTCTCAGCCAATCCATAGAGAGCAATGAAACCACGAGTATACGCTGCAACGTCTCAGCAATCCATAGAGAGCATTTGAAACCAACGAGTATACGCTGCAACGTCTCAGCCAATCCATAGAGAGCATTGAAACCACGAGTATACGCTGCAACGACTCAGCCAATCCATAGAGAGCATTGAAATCACGAGTATACGCTGCAACGTCTCAGCCAATCCATAGAGAGCATTGAAACCACGAGTATACCGCTGCAACGTCTCAGCCAATCCATAGAGAGCATTGAAACCACGAGTATACGCTGCAAACGTCTCAGCCCAATCCATAGAGAGCATTGAAACCACGAGTATCCGCTGCAACGTCTCAGCCAATCCATAGAGAGCAATGAAACCACGAGTATACGCTGCAACGTCTCAGCCAAATCCATAGAGAGCAATGAAATCACGGAGTATTACGATGCAACGTCTCAGCCAATCCATAGAGAGCAATGAAACCACGAGGTATACGCTGCAACGTCTCAGCCAATCATAGAGAGCATTGAACCACGAGTATACGCTGCCACGTCTCAGCCAATCCATAGAGAGCATTGAAACCACGAGTATACGCTGCAACGTCTTCAGCCAATCCATAGAGAGCATTGAAATCACGAGTATACGCTGCAACGTCTCAGCCAATCCATAGAGAGCAATGAAACCACGAGTATACGCTGCAACGTCTCAGCCAATCCATAGAGAGCATTGAAACCACGAGTATACGCTGCAACGTCTCAGCCAATCCATAGAGAGCATTGAAACCACGAGTATACGCTGCAACGTCTCAGCCAATCCATAGAGAGCAATGAAACCACGAGTATACGCTGCAACGTCTCAGCCAATCCATAGAGAGCAATGAAACCACGAGTATACGCTGCAATGCAACCTGGTACACCTCCTACCAGCTACAGTCTACGCTGTATCTCCGCCCCTGCATGACCCACTACTATTCTTACAGCTGTGTGGCGTGTATGTTTTTGGGTGGGTGGGAGGGTTGGACAATGCATTATTTCTTTTTTAGGATATGGCTGCTTGTAGGTAGCAGATGTAAAGCTGGCAGCCGTGATTGTAATGCCCGCTAAATCCACTCCACCCCGCCACACACACACACACAGCAAGGGAACCATGACACAATCAAAATAAAAACAGGAAGAGTAAATTGGGATACAGGCTGCTGCTTTATTCCAAGAACACGTGAACAATTAAATAACCCATACCCAAGCCGGGGCAATGAAGATCTGGGCTACGCCCACCAATTTTGCCATCCCCCGTGAGTAAACCAAGCAAGGCACCCCTGCCACGCTTCCAAGCACACTCATACCCCACCAGTTTGCCTTAAAGGCGTCGCCTTGTCAGCCACAGGCAGACCTGGTACCTTGGCAAAAGATCCCAGCGCAACCTGTAAATCTGGCCACCGGCTTTGAGCACCTGCCCAGGCTGCGACAAAAGTATGAATAAAGGTGTTGGAATTTCCTCTGCTAACATCTAGCACTACCCGAAAGCGGTGAACATAAACAAGAGATAAACACAGCAGGCTCACTAACATCGACCAGCTGCCTGTCATATGCACACACGAGGCAATTATCCTGCACAGAACGCATGCATGTCCTACGCACACACACACCTCTGCGGAAGAAACGCATGCATGTCCTACGCACACACTCACCTCTGCGGAAGAAACGCATGCATGTCCTACCCACACACTCACCTCTGCGGAAGAAACGCATGCATGTCCTACGCACACACACTCACCTCTGCGGAAGAAACGCATGCATGTCCTACCCACACACTCACCTCTGCGGAAGAAAACGCATGCATGTCCTACCCACACACTCACCTCTGCGGAAGAAACGCATGCATGTCCTACCCACACACTCACCTCTGCGGAAGAAACGCATGCATGTCCTACCCACACACTCACCTCTGCGGAAGAAACGCATGCATGTCCTACCCACACACACACCTCTGCGGAAGAAACGCATGCATGTCCTACGCACCCACACACCTCTGCGGAAGAAACGCATGCATGTCCTACGCACACACACACCTCTGCGGAAGAAACGCATGCATGTCCTACCCACACCACACCTCTGCGGAAGAAACGCATGCATGTCCTACGCACACACACACCTCTGCGGAAGAAACGCATGCATGTTCCTACGCACACACACACCTCTGCGGAAGAAACCATGCATTTCCTACCCACACACACACCTCTGCGAAGAAACGCATGCATGTCCTACGCACACACACACCTCTGCGGAAGAAACGCATGCTGTCCTACCCACACACACACCTCTGCGGAAGAAACCATGCATGTCCTACGCACACACACACCGTCTGCGGAAGAAAACGCATGCATGTCCTACCCACACACTCACCTCTGCGGAAGAAACTCATGCATGTCCTACGCACACACACACCCTCTGCGGAAGAAACGCATGCATGTCCTACGCACACACACACCTCTGCGGAAGAAACGCATGCATGTCCTACCCACACACTCACCTCTGCGGAGAAAACGCATGCATGTCCTACCCACACACGTCACCTCTGCCGGAAGAAACGCATGCATGTCCTAACCACACACTCACCTCGCGGAAGAAACGCATGCATGTCCTACCCACACTCACCTCTGCGGAAGAAACGCAAACACGTGAGGACGGTACATAACCCACCAACCCAAAGGGGTATCCTTTGAACATTTCAAGAGGACTCGCTTCTTCCGAAGACGTAAGGCCACCCCGATGGAACGATCCATTAAAAAGATGTGGGGGTGCGCGAAGAAAGAGGGAGCCCTGCTCCCAGGGGCCTGTGTCACTGGGCTGCGACCACTATCCCCCCCGACATGACCCAGTGTGACCGGCGTCCACGAGTGACGTCAGCGGTGCGCCGAACCCAGGCGCCGACAGGACTGAGGATGCCGGTGGTGACCTCCCCCCCCCCCCACCGATGCAGTCCCTGAAAATCGCTGGAAGGCGGGAGGACGGGATCCCCAGCGGCATCAGGTTACTCGTATGCTCCAGCCCCTGTATTGATGGTGAGCGGGGGTAAGACGTTGCCGTGCTGGGTCAGACCAAGGATCCATCAAGCCCAGCATCCTGTTTCCAACAGAGGCCAAACCAGGCCACAAGAACCTGGCAATTACCCAAACACTAAGAAGATCCCATGCTACTGATGCAATTAATAGCAGTGGCTATTCCCTAAGTCAGCTTCATTAATTGCAGGTAATGTGTGTGTGTGTGTGTGTATGTATGTATGTGTATGTATGTATGTATGTGTGTATGTGTATGTGTGTATGTATGTATGTATGTATGTGTGTGTGTGTATGTATGTGTGTGTGTATGTGTGTGTATGTATGTATGTATGTGTATATGTGTATGTGTGTGTGTATGTATGTGTGTGTGTGTATGTATGTATGTGTGTGTGTTTCATCAGGTGCTCTTTCTGTCGGTATTGCTCTGTGGCAAAGTCCTGGAAGGGTGGGGGTGGATATTGAAGCACTGGCTGACAGTCTAACACAGGGGTCAGGAACCTATGGCTCGGGAGCCAGATATGGCTCTTTTGATGGCTGCATCTGGCTCGCAGACAAATCTTTAATAAAAAAGTGAAAATCTAACAAAATCCCCCACCCTCCTGATGCCCCCCCAAGAACTCCAAAATTAATTTACTACAACCCCCACCCTCCTGAACCCCCCCCCCCCCCAAGACCTGCCAAAAGTCCCTGGTGGTCCGGGAGCGATCTCCTGGACTTGGGCTGTCGGCTGCCAGTAGTCAAAATGGCGCCAACAGCCCTTTGCCCTTACTATGTCACAGGGGCTACCGCCGCCATTGGTCGACCCCAGTGACATAGTGAGGGCAAAGGGCCGTCGGCGCCATTTTGACTACTGGCAGCCGACAGCCCAAGTCCAGGCGATCGCTCCCGGACCCCCGCTGGACCAGCAGGGACTTTTGGCAGGTCTTGGGGGGGGGGGGGGGGGGTCAGGAGGGGGGGGGTTGTAGTAAATTAATTTTGGAGGTCTTGGGGGGGCGTCAGGAGGGTGGGGGGTTTTGTTAGATTTTTACTTTTTTATTAAAGATTTGTCTGTGAGCCCTGGACCCCCGCTGGATCACCAGGGACTTTTGGCAGGTCTTGGGGGGGGTGGGGGTAGGAGGATGGGGGGGTTGTAGTAAATTAATTTGGCAGGTCTTGGGGGTGTCAGGAGAGTAGGGGGTTGTAGTACATTAATTTGGTAGGTCTTGGGGGAGTCAGGAGGGTGGGGGTTTGTAGTTAGTATGGCTCTCACGGAATTACATTTTAAAATATGTGGCGTTCATGGCTCTCTCAGCCAAAAAGGTTCCCGACCCCTGGTCTAACAGTTTGAATGGCTTCTATCATCTTCCCATGGAAAGCAATAGGATTTTGTTTTCTTTGGGGGGGGGGGGGGGGAGGAGCTTGATTCTCTAATGTTTCCGGTTTTCAAACTCATCCGAGATATTCAGATGTTCTTCCTGCAGGCCAAATTTGGTGAACTTCTCTCCCTTTTGGGAGCCTAGTTGTGCCTTTTTACATAACTCTTTCCTACATTCTGCACGGGGGTAGGAGGGCCATGTGCAATGCTATCCGGTTATAGGCCAGGAAACAGTTAAATCCTAAAGATTTCGTTTTCCCCCCAATGAAAACAGATGAACAGTGGAATTCCCTGGGAACGGGGGGGGGGGGGGGGTGGTTTAACATGGTCATGAATGATCTAGAAAAGGGAGCAATAAGCAAGGTAAGCAAAGGTGCAGATGACCCCAAATTATTCACAGTACCTGCAACCCAAGCAGAACGTGAGGAACCGCAGGAGGACCGTGCCAGGCTGGGCAACTGGGCAAGCAAATGAAGAGGGAACGGGCAAGGTGGGAAAACACAAAACGATGCAGGCAGGGGAAAAAAAATAAAAGATTCCACGACGCCGGCTTCCGTGTCAGGAGTCCCCACCCAGCAGCGTGGGCGACACATCCAAGTCCTCAGCTGCGCGGCAGTCAAATAAAAAAAAAAACCAAACAAAACAGCCTGACTGAATGCTAAGAATTATTTAGAAAGTAACAGAAAACTAAAGTGGGACTGTAGTGCCTCTCCGTCGCTGCGTGGCACAGCCACGCCTCGAGTATCCAATCACCCCCAGCTCAAACGCAGAAACCTGGAAAAGCGAGAAAAAAAACCAAAACAACGAACACCTGAAATGTTAGAGCTTTTCAGTTGTGTAAGAGCCAACGGAGAGGGCACGCCAGAAAGGTTTCTGAAATCACCACTGCACGGCCTCCGTCTAGGCCACTCTCCGTTAGGCGGGCTATAAGTGCAAATGCAGGCCACGCTCCATGAACGTGCGAAGGCAAAGCCTGGGGCTACAGCACTGGACCGGGATGGACACTGGACAGAGCCCGGATGGACCTTGCGCTCCCTTTCCCTGCTGCTCTGTTCTGCACGCTTCCATAAAAGGAAAGCAAAAACATATACAAAATATAAGATTGCAGACCAATAGCCCTAGGTAAAGTTCAAGGATTTTGTTTCAGGAACAAGAAGCGAAGACACTGCTGCTTTGTTCCGTTTGCAAAATGGAATACGCTGGATCTTCAGAACTGTTCTTGAAGGGCCAGATTAGCAGAATGATTGCATTCTCTTGTGGAGCCGAGTCCCTACAGCTCCGTACAGGGCTTTATATATAGACAGCTGGCGAGAACGAAAGAGTAGCACCCATCGGACAGGTGGCACGGGCTCCCCGGGTCAGAGCGCTTAGTGCTGGTGGATGGAGAGCGGGAGGTCCGTCATAAACCCTTCTTCGAGTGGCTGAGAGCAAGAACGTCCCGGACAATCAGAACACGTTTTCAGCATTCTCACCGTCACGGGATTTCTCTTGCACGCACCCTGCGGGCCGTGCACACCCCTAACCCAGCACACATCCAGAACACCTGATGCATTTTGGGTTCTGTTAATCGAAGCCCGTCTCTGACGTTTTACTTTGCAACGTAACAGGAATACATAAAGCTTACCCGAAACTGGGCTTGGGCTTCTGCGAGAAATAAGATGGTTAAGTAGCTATTTTAATGATTTGTGCAATTTATTCAAAATACTACTTACACGCCTAAGAATACTACTGCGTTAACTGCAAGATTTGATAGAAACAAACAATCACGATATCTCAAAAGAGCAAGAATGCAAAAGAAACCGGCCCTTCTGAAAGGATAGGATGGTTCTGGGCCAGAGACCGGTCTTCACGGCTAGGCTGGGACAGCGGTGCAGGGGGAAGGCAGTCTTTCACCGCAGGATGCGAGGCGGCATGGGCATAGCCCAGAGGAGGAAGGGAGGGGGAAGCCGGAGATGCGCAGGGCGGAACCAAGACCACAGCAACCTGCTGACCCCCCCCCCCCTCCTGCTATTTTCTCCCTTCCTGGGCATGCGAAGTGTGGCTGAAGGCAGCAGCCACCCCAGCAGGTTTTGCGAGGCCAGAGGTCTCCTGTCATCTCTAGACTACTGTTTAATTCCTTCGGGTATAAAATACCATGCTGGGATTTTGGTAAGAAACGTTTGATCCCCTTGCTCCCTTCTCGTGTGATCGCCACTCGCGTGCGCTTTGAGATCAGACACCTTGCTTTTCAGGCCTGTCATTGGGTGGGTGGGTGGGGGGGGGGGGGGGTGTCCAGCTTATTTTTCAAATCTGCTACCCGTTTATCCGCGTCACAACACGGCGTGCTCAGACCGCCTTCCCCGAAGGACAGCAGGATTGAAACAACTTGACAGAAGGGCTTTTTTTCTATTTGCCATCCTCTTCCTCTGTGCCCAGAGGAGGATTATGTAACGTTTAGAAAAGGCCTAAAGAGCTGGCTTCTTACCAGAACTTTCTAAGGCTGAAAACAGACTTTGTACTTTATCTTTTTAGATTGTTTGTTTGTTACTGATGAAAGGGCCACGCAAACTTTTAGAAAAGGCATCAAGGCCTCTGCTTCTCGCCAGAGTCTGGCAGATGAAACCTTTGTTGTGTTACTTTTAGATTATTAGGTTACATTTTAACGGTGTTTACAGTTTTAAAAGTCATTCTTTGGGCCCTGCTGTTGTTGTTGGTACTTCTATTTAAGCTCTGTTTGTACATTGCTTTGATTTGCCTTTTTTTTTTTTTCCCCAGAAAGGTGATAAAGGTGATTAATCAAGGTAAATAGGAAGCACAGAAGACCTTCCCAGACTCTGGGCAGGAGCCCCAGACGGGCTCGTAACACCTTTAAGCTGGGTCACAAGTGCCTCAGAGGCAGCAGCACGAGCAGTGCAAGTCAGCACACGGGTCACAGGGCCCTGCCCTTGCATGAGTTTCAGGGGTTAACGGGAAGCCCCTGTCTGAACAGGGATGGGGGGGGGGGGGGGGGGGGCTGCACTGGCTCCACCCTGACTTTCACTGGCAATGCCACCGCCAGATCACCAACGGGCTCTGGAGCAGCCATGAGGGGAAGAGAGGGCTGAATGGGCATGGGCAGCACCGAACCTACCCAAGAGAGAGAAAAAAAACCCAATAACGCTGCCCCTATCATAGCCTGCCTCCTCTTTTCAGCCGCTGTCGTCCAGCTTAGGCCCATAGCCCAAAGGGCAACCTTGCTGCTGACCCTGGCCGGGGGTAGGTTTGAAGGGAGGGATCAGATGCAGGGCAGGTTTGAGGGTTGGATCAGCTGGAGAGGGTCTGGCTGTGAAGGATAAGAGGGGGGGGGGGGGGGGAATGATAGACGATCAAACGGGGGGGATGCAAGGGACAAGCTAGTGGTGGGGAACGAGAGAGCGGGTTGGAATGGGAGGGAGAGAGGGTTTTATAAAAACGGCTTGGAAGCGAGGAAGGGATCAGCTGCAAGGACGCCCGAGGGCCGGAGAGCGCGAGCTGAGAGGGTGAGAGAAGGATCAGCTAAGAGGGGGCAGAGGCTGAGAGAAATGACTGAATGGAAAGGGTGGAGGAGGGGAGGGAGGATGAGGTGTCCTGCCCCCCCCTGCTTAACTTGTTTTCCCTTGTCCTCTGGGGTCAGACGGCTTTTCAAGTGCTTAGATGGGGGTCTGCACTGCCTAAAGGTTTGGGAAGCCTTGGCCTACAGCAAAACACAAAACTATTGGGTGCAACCAGAAGAGCCTTGAGAGATCTCTGCCTTAGTTGTGAGCAGGCAGGCAAGGGACCTGCAGAAAAGTTTAACTCCCTCTGCTTCTTCATTTTCCAATTCACCCACCCCCTAAAATCAACACCTAAACACGCACCTTGCTGTTACTACACGTTTGCATGGCAGACCGACAACTGCTTAATGCCGACAGCACCAGCACGGCAAGGAGCGGAGAGAGCTCCTTCCAAGGAGAGGGGGGCAGCAAACGACGCACGAGGATAGACTTTTCTGGAACCTGCGGGCTTTTTTTTTCCCCGGCTGGCATGCAAAGTTATGCCAAGCTTTGTTGGTTGCTTGTAACTAGCAGCTTTTCCGACGGCGCTCACTCTTGACTTGAGTGCTAGAGACAAATCAACAGCAGCAGAGAACATTGGAAAAGAAAAAGGGGGGGGAAAAAAAAAAAAAGTGTGCTAGATATGTGGAACCAGGACAGATTGCACCATGGCCACTCCAAAGTTATTCATAAAATTCCAGCTTCTGATAAGACTTAAGCAGCCCCAGACAAATGGAAACCTCTCCGTCACATGCCACACGAAGAAATATGTCTCAAGTATTGTCTTTGCAATTGTTGCATACCAGGAGGAAAAAAAAAAAAAAAAAAGAGAATAGCTGGTTTATTTATTTTTTTTAATCTTCAGCAGGGCAGAGGTTACACTGAGTTTAAACTGGAAGCTTTCTGCTGTGCTCGGGGCGGTGCTCGGGGCGGTAGCTGTTAGAGGTTCCTGCAGACACAGGACTTCTGGGGGACCAGAAATAAAAGCGCAATGATCATCACCGAGCCTTGAGAGGTTTCCCCCACCAGCTCGGACCATCACCTATATGAGCTACCAGCTACGCTATGGCCAGGGCTTTCCACAGTGCTGCTGCCCTCTTTACCAATGGTCACTCAGAAAGGGTACACGTCCAGCACTGGACAGAAATGTTTTTTTAACAAATACAAAAACACAAATTCACAATTCACATGAGTGCTTTTTTCTAAATCCACACCTTTACGGGAAAAACCTTGTTTTGGACACACAGCCATCCTGAACGTTTGGTTATTGCGCGTTGAATGGACTGGGAGACCACCTGTACACAAATAAAGCCAATACATACGGGAGCCTTTTTTTTAAGGAAAAAAATATTTTTAAAAGTCACTGCAAAAAGGAGTGGGGGGCTTTTCTGCCTGCTCCATCCAAACCTGGGCGTTCTGTCTCTTTACTGCAGATCTTTATATTTCTTAATTTGCACGAGAAAAAAATAAATAAATAAAAGGGACTGAGCAGAGCAAAAGATTCGGAAGGCCACTGCTATTCCTTCTATTACACCCAGGAAGGGAACACCTTCATCTGCTCTAGAGACGTGGACGCTGCAGCGTGATTTCCAGCTCCGCACTCTCTGCTTTTTCTGCTGTAAAGCCATGCGGCAGATTTTAATCCAGCGCACAGCCCGGGGGTTCAGTTACCAGCATTTCAGAAGAAACCTTAGCCATTCCCAAACATTCTCCAGCTGCTGCACTAGTCTGGATTATCTGTTCGACAAGGGATGTTGTAGCCTTATGCTGAAACTGGTGTGACAGTAGAACTCCTGCTCTAAGGGGGTTATTTCTTTAGTTGTGTAAAAGGATGAAGCTATTGCCTGTATTAGAATGCATTCATGAACGGGTTATGGTAAAACTGTGCACCCAACTAAGAACCTTTTAACAAAAATGATAGCAAGCTGTGTCTTCTAAAAGACAAAATAAAAAAAAAAATATATATATTTAACTTATAAATAGTAGGTTACAGGTAAAGCACATGAGAGCTCCTGTAATAAAGGTGTGTCGGGTATCCCATACCTAGGCGGGCATTGTGGCAAAAGCTAGGGCGTAGCCTAGAGATCACTGTGAAATGTCAGGGGGGGGGGGAAAAAAAAAAAGCGATTTTGTAAAAAATATAAATTTTATTATTGATAATTTAATCCATTTCCCAAACTCTTTCCATTACAGCAAGTTTTAAAAAACATACAAAGAACATACACTTGATTGTACTGCTTACTGAATTTATTGCACAGATACCTCTTATCTACAGAGCAATCATCCGCATCAGTATATAAATATTTCTCTTTTCTGTACGAAATAGGCAAGAGAACAGAAATGACATAAAAGTGCCAAAACATCAGCAGACTCACGTGTGCACTTGGACAGAAAAAAAAATCCACCCCCCTCCCCCGATACTCTCATTTACTCCCTAAGTTAGGCAGAATTACAGTACCTGGATAAGGATGGGGAGTTGTCGCTTTTGAAGGAAACAGACTGCAGCAGATTGAGTTTGTGGTATTGTAATTCTCCCCCCATTATTTAATATACATTTGTGCAAGTAACGTCTTCCAAAGACGACTGCAATTCCTAACACTGTGCAAAAAAACCCAAACAAACCCTCCCTAACTTGTCCTAGATGCTTGTGGCACCCTCTTTCTTTTCAACCTCAAGAGTCAAATGAGCAATCTCATGTCACAGAGACGTTGTGCATTTCTCTTATCAATACTGATACAGAATTAGCCGGTTTAATATAAACACTTCTAGATTTCTCTGTGCAAAAAAGTGCACAGGTTGAGGTAGACAAGGTTTGTCGGACAGAGAAAAAAAAAAGCAGATGTGGTTTCAAATATAAGAATATAAAAAATAGTTTGATTTTTTTTTTTTTTTGTATTTGTTTAGAAAACAATCGACTGTTTGCAAAACTTAAAAAGCCACATCAAGTCCCCTATCGCATACAGTCCCGGGAACAAGTGAAGAAGCCAACTGTCTGTAAAGTTTAAGGAAAGTTCACGAAGTGCAAATTCCCAAAAAATGAAAAAGCAAGCACAAAAGTTTTTTGTGGGGTTTTTTGTTTTTTTTTTTACCTTTTTTCCTCCTGCTGCAAAACGTCTGAAAAAAGTTGAAACTTTTCCTTATTATCCGAAATCGGTTTTCCTTGTTAAGAAAGCCTCGGCCCCCGCTGCTCGTGTAGCGTTCACCTGAGGTACACCAGAGACCAAGGAATTTCTCCTGCTTGTAGTCCAAGTAAACAGTCAGGTGCCCCTTTCCCATCTATTTGGCTCCTACGGTTTGCTGCCTTCCCTCTGGCGTTCCCTTTCTGCACCCCAGCCAGTCCAGATCTGCTTCTGGTCCATCTTTTGCATGCCCACGTTGCACCGCAGCTAGCCCGATCAGTCTGTGGTCCATCTCTTGCATGCCCACGTTGCACCGCAGCTAGCCCGATCAGTCTGTGGTCCAGCTCTTGCATGCCCACGTTGCACCGCAGCTAGCCCGATCAGTCTGTGGTCCATCTCTTGCATGCCCACGTTGCACCGCAGCTAGCCCGATCAGTCTGTGGTCCACCTCTTGCATGCCCACGTTGCACCGCAGCTAGCCCGATCAGTCTGTGGTCCATCTCTTGCATGCCCACGTTGCACCGCAGCTAGCCCGATCAGTCTGTGGTCCAGTTCTTGCACGCTAACGTTGCACCCCAGCCAGCCTGTGGTCCAGCTCTTGCACCCCAGCCAGCCCGATCAGTTGTAAGGTCCATCTCTTGAACGCCCACGTTGCACCCCAGCCAGCCCGATCAGTCTGTGGTCCATCTCTTGGATGCCCACGTTGCACCCCAGCCAGCCCGATCAGTCGGTGGTCCATCTCTTGAATGCCCACGTTGCACCGCAGCTAGCCCGATCAGTCTGTGGTCCATCTCTTGCATGCCCACGTTGCACCGCAGCTAGCCCGATCAGTCTGTGGTCCAGTTCTTGCACGCTAAACGTTGCACCCCAGCCAGCCTGTGGTCCAGCTCTTGCACCCCAGCCAGCCCGATCAGTTTAAGGTCCATCTCTTGAACGCCCACGTTGCACCCCAGCCAGCCCGATCAGTCTGTGGTCCATCTCTTGGATGCCCACGTTGCAACCCCAGCCAGCCCGATCAGTCGGTGGTTCCATCTCTTGAATGCCCACGTTGCACCGCAGCTAGCCCGATCAGTCTGTGGTCCATCTCTTGCATGCCCACGTTGCACCGCAGCTAGCCCGATCAGTCTGTGGTCCAGTTCTTGCACGCTAACGTTGCACCCCAGCCAGCCTGTGGTCCAGCTCTTGCACCCCAGCCAGCCCGATCAGTTTAAGGTCCATCTCTTGAACGCCCACGTTGCACCCCAGCCAGCCCGATCAGTCTGTGGTCCATCTCTTGGATGCCCACGTTGCACCCCAGCCAGCCCGATCAGTCTGTGGTCCATCTCTTGCATGCCCACGTTGCACCCCTGCCAGCCCGGATCCGCCTCTCTCTCTCTTCGGCACACTAGACCTGGGAGTCGGAGAGCGAGGCCTTGCCGTTCCTGGGCAGGCTCCCGTCGCTGCCCTCCTGCTGGGTGCCGTTGCATTCGGTCCAGCCGCTCATCGCGCCGGTAGGCAGGCCGCCGGGCGCGTCACGGGAGAGCTGGCCGGCGCGGCGGGGGCAGCCGCCGCAGAGCAGCCGCTTGTAGGCCCTGCGGAAGTCGGGGCTGCGGCAGTAGATGAAGGGGTTGAAGGCCGAGTTGGCGTAGCCGAGCCAGTTGGAGAAGAGGAAGAGCTGGTCGGGCACCAGGTGGCGGTGGAAGACCTTGACCACGTTGAGCAGGAAGAAGGGCAGCCAGCAGAGGGTGAAGGTGCCCATGATGATGCCCAGCGTCTTCAGCGCCTTCTGCTCCTTGGCGGTGAGCAGGCGCGAGGGCCTCCGCCGGCTGCCGCCCTCCGCCGGCCCGCGGTCCGGCCCGCGGAAGCGGCCCTCGCAGCGCTCGATCTTGCGCACCTGCCGGCGCGCCTCGCGGAAGACGCGCAGGTAGACGAAGGCCATGACGAGCAGGGGCAGGTAGAAGGAGACCAGCGAGGAGGCGATGGCGTAGGCGCGGTTGGTGACGAAGTCGCAGCAGCCCGGGTCCTCGTAGCAGCCGCGGGCCGCCGGGTCCTCGTCGCGCCACCAGTGCATCATGATGGGCAGGAAGGAGACGAGCGCCGACACGGCCCAGACGGCGCAGATGGCGGCGCGCGCCCGCCGGCGCGTCAGCAGGCTTCGGTAGCGGAAGGGCGACGTCACGGCCACGTAGCGGTCCAGGGCGATGACGCAGAGGGTCTCAATGCTGGCCGTGACGCAGAGCACGTCGAGCGACGTCCACAGCTCGCAGAGCAGCGAGCCGAAGAGCCAGCGGCCGCGCGCCACCTGCGCCGCGCCCAGCGGCACCACCAGCGTGCCCATCACCAGGTCCGCGCACGCCAGCGAGATGATGAAGAGGTTGGTGAGCGTGCGCAGGCGCGGCGTGCGCGCCACGGCGGCGATCACCAGCGCGTTGCCCGCCACGATGAGCAGCACGAGCAGCGCCAGCAGCGAGCCCATGCCGGCCATCCACTGCTGCGAGGGCGGCAGGGGGCTGCCCCCGCCGCCGCCCCCCGTCGGCTCCGGCCCCGCCGTGCCACCGGCGCCGCTGGACTGGTTCTGGCAGTCGGCAGAGAGCAGCCAGCCGTCGCCCATGCTGGGTGCGGGGGGATCGGGCTCCGGCTCCCTGCCGCTCTCCTGCAGCTCAGCATGGTTCTGCCGGCTCCGGCCCCTCCGGCGCCCGGCACGACTGCCAGCCCCGCCGCGTCACCCGCCCCCGGGGGCCAACCAGCGAGAGACGGCCGCCTCCCGGCCCCGCCCCGCCCCCCCCTCCTCCCGAAGTGAGTCGCGGGGAGGGAGAGGGGAGAGCTGCGAGGAATAGAAAGAAGAGGGGAAGGAGCCGGGAGAAGAGGAGGAAAGAGAAGAGAAAAGCGGGGGAGAGCCGGGGGAAATGGGGAGAGGGAGGAGAAAAGCGGGGGAGAGCCGGGGGAAATGGGGAGAGGGAGGAGAAAAGCGGGGGAGAGCCGGGGGAAATGGGGAGAGGAAGGAGAGAAGCGGGGGAGAGCCGGGGAGGAGGAAAGAGAAGAGAAAAACAGGGGAGAGCCGGGGGAGAGGAAGGAGAGAAGCGGGGGAGAGCCGGAGAGGAGGAAAGAGAAGAGAAAAACAGGGGAGAGGGAGGAGAAAAGCGGGGGAGTGCCGGTGAGAAGAGGAGGAAAGAAGAGAAAAACAGGGGAGAGCCGGTGAGAGAAGGGGAATGGGGGGGGGGGAGAAGGAAAAGTGGGGAAGAGGTGGAAGGGGAAAAAAGTGGAGAGCCGGTGAGAGAGCTGCGGGGACCCGTGGAATGGAGACGAGAAGCAGTGGGGAAAGAACCGGAGAATGGGGAGGAGAGCAGCAAGGCAAGGGAGAGATGGAGAGAGAGCTGCAGGGATGGCGAGGGAGAACTTTAGTGAAAGGATGGGGATAACTATAGGGAAAGGGCAGATTCAAGAGCTGCAGGGACGTGGGAGGAATGGGGGAGAGCTGCAGACAGAAGGGGAATGGAAGATTGCAAGAGAGAGCAAACTGGGGAGGAAGAAGCTGCAGGAAAAAGAGAAATAGAATATGGAGGAGAGAGACCTGCAGGGAAAGTAGGAGTTTGTGAATGAAAAGAGAGAGGGAAATGGAGGGGGGTGCAGAGGAAAAGATCTGTTGGGAGAGTTGCAGGAGGGAGGGGGAGAACAGAGCTGTGAGGAAGAGATCAGTGGAGAGAGTTGCAGTGATAGTAGGGAAAGGGAGCATGGTGAAAGAAACCATGAGTAGGGGGAAGAGAGGTGCAGAGAGGAGAGAGCTAAAAGGGGAGGGGCAGAGAGCTGATGTGTGTGTATAGGGGGGGTGTTCAGGGGAAAGACAGTGAATGGGAGGTGAGAGCTGTAGAGAGAGAGGGTGAGGGAGCTGGTGGAGGAGCTAATTTGGAGGAGAAGGTAGCTGCCCTGATAGGGGGAGAGAGACAGAACCCTGGGGTAAGAGTTGGGGAGGGGGGAGAGTATTGTGAGAAGATAGTGAGGAAATTTTTTTTTTTTTCTGGGTTTTGTAACTTCGGAGAGCCTGATAGTGGAGAAACTTTGTGTGGCTGTTGTTGAAGTGACTCCAGAATTTGAATATTCATTTTTTTGCATGGCGATTAGTAAGGGGAAGTATTCTAATTCTGTGGACAGGGAGTGTCTTTGCAGAACTGGAGATGCAGGGTTTCCGTTTTATTTTGAGGGATCTTTGCAGTTTTTATTTTTATTTCTCCTGGGAATGTATTAATGTTTATTATAATAATAAAAAAGATATTTATGTGGAAAAATAACAAGTCTTTTTTTTTTCCACTGATTTCTCTCATTTTTGATTGTGTTGTAATAAACACTGAACATAAGAACATGCCACACTGAGTCAGACCAAAGGTCCATCAAGCCCAGTATCCTGTTTCCAACAGTGGCCAATCCAGCTCACAAGTACCTGGCAGGAACCCAAGGGGTAGATAGAGTCCAAGCTGTTTATCCCAAGAATAAGCAGTGGATTTCTGCAACTGTACCTTAATGGTTTATGGACTTTTCCTCCAGAAACTTATGCAGACCTTTTTTAAAAGCAGCTATGCTTGGCTAAAATGTTCTCTGGCAGAAGTACTCAATGCTGGAGAAACTGTGGACAGATTGGCGACTATTTTCATATGTGGTGGTCTTGCCCTGCTCTCCGGCCCTTGTGGCGTCAGCTAGAGAGCTGGCTCAGTGAGGTGCTGCTCACCCCAGTAACATTATCTCCTCAAATTGCGCTTTTGAATTTTCCTGTGGATATTTTGCCTAAATCTCAATGTTCCTTTGTGAAGGCAGCTCTAATGGCCCTACGGACGGGGGGGGGGGGGGGGGGGTCCTAGCTCGTGATTGGCGGAGTGCCCATGTGCCCCCGTTTGATAGTGTTTTGAGGCCCCTTCACTGGGTGTACTATATGGAGAAATTAACTGCAATTAAGTACGATCGCTTAGCTTGCACCTTGGAAATGGTATCGGCAGTGGCAGTTGTCACATTGTCAGGTTCCTCTTTGAACATACCTTTTCACTGGCGTTCAGTGGTTGGGACTGTCCCTTTTGGTTTTTCTGCTACTATAGCCTTGGGTGCGGCCTTGTATTTGGACCTAGGGATAATGGGGTTTTTACTGTTGCCCATGTTCTCTGATTTCGTTTCATATTTTCTTTATTTCTGCACAACGTTTTTCTTTTGCTACTTGCTTCTCTTCCTTGTGGGGGGAGGGGGGTTGGGAGTGGTTTTGTTAATGTTAAAAAGACGGGGTTGTTTTGATGTGATGGATGTACTGCCTGTATTATGGCTGTTCTCTTTCTTTGTATAATTTTTTTTTTTTTTTTTACTATGTACTGGCTGTGCCTCTTTCTTACTGATGGCTACCCTGTGAATAAACAGTTTATTACAAAAAAAAAAAAAAGCAGCTATGCTAATAACTTTCACCACATCCTCTGGCAACAAATTCCAGAGCTTAATTATGCGTTGAGTAAAAAAATATTTTCTCCTGTTTGTTTTAAATGTATTACTTAGCAAATTGTACTTTTTCCAAGCGTAAACAGATTTGCATTTACCCGTTCCACTCTGCCCATTATTTTATAGACCTCTATCATATCTCCCCTGAGCTGTCTCTTCTCAAGCTGAAGAGTCCTAATCTCTTTAGCCTTTCCTGATAGGGGAATCGTTCCATATTTTATCATTTTGATTTCCCTTCTTTGTATCTTTTCTAATTCTGTTATATCTTTTTTGAGATGTGGTGATCAGAACTGCACACAGTACTCAAGATGAGGTTGAACCATGGAGCGATACAGAGGCATTATGATATTCTCTGTTTTATTCTCCATTCTTTTCCTAATAATCCCAAGCATTCTGGTTGCTTTCTTGGCTGCTGCTGCTGCACACTGAGCAGAATTTCCACATATTTTCAATAGTCCTTTTCCTGAGTGGTGACTTCTAATGTGTAACCTTGCATTTTGTAGCTATAATTTGGGTTTCTTTTCCCCAAATGTATCACCTTGCACTTATCTACATTAGATTTCATTTGCCATCTGCATTCCCAGTTTTGCAATATCCTCTTGTAATTTCTCACAATCCTCTTGTGGTTTAATTTTGAATAATTTTGTGTCATCTGCAAATTTGATCACCTCATTGTTCCCATTTCCAGGTTGTTTATAAATATGTTAAAAAGCTGAGGTCCCAGAACAGAACCCTGGGGCACTCCACTATTCACCTTTTTCCATTGGGATAATTTACCTTTTAGCCCTACTCTTGTCTCTTATCGTTTAACCAGTCCACAATAGGACACTGCCCCCTATCCCATGACTCTTTATTTTCCTCTGAAGTCTCTCATGAGGGAGGTTGTCATACACTTTCTGGAAATCCAGACACACTGTCATCACCCGGCTCACCTTTAGCCACTTCTTTATTTACACCTTCAAAAAAAAAAAAAAAGTAGCAGACTGGTGAGGCAAGACCTGCCTTGGCTAAATCCATGTTGGTTTTCCCCCTTTTTCCTAGTAATTGTCCCACTGATAAATTACCAGGAAAAATAAAAATTGAAAAGGAAGGTCCCTGCCTTATCTGCATAGTGTGAGATTAATGAAAGTGTTCCCAGCCTCACTCTCGTATGAGAAAACTGGTTGAATGATGCCGTCAGATCATTTTTACTGTAGTTTCCTGGCCAGTTACAGCTCCCCACTGAAACTATTATTTAAATAATTCAATAGCATCATTCAACCAATCCTCTTAGATGGGAGTGAGGTCAGGGGGTCCATCATAAAACGCCAGATCTCCAGCAGAAACCCTGCACCTCCAATTCTGCAAACACACTTTTCTGAATATGGGTAACCTATATGGAGCAGCAGTTGCAACCCTGCAGACTAGATAGATATTTGGACTTTACATGCCTTTACTTACTGTTACTGTCTATACTTCCCCCCTTAATACTAGCCTTGCCATAAAGAATACAGTTGTGTTCATAAATTGACATATCCCTGCAGAATTTGTAAGACGTGTTGCATTTAAAGAAAACATGAGTGATCAGACAAAACACATCTGTTATTGTTAGTGTTTCAGTTTAAACTATTATGCATCACAGAATAGCACAATCATTAAAACAAACCATAGCAATACGGGAAATAATAAAATGGTCCTGTTAAAAAGTTTGCATACCCTTGAATGTTTGGGCTGATAATATACACTCAAGTTGAAACACACAGGTTGAGATGGCAGTGAAGTGTAGGTATCCACACCTCTGCCTTGTTTGATAATAATTAGTGTCAATGGGTTTCTTAGCTCCTGAGAAACCTTTGTGCATGTCATCCAGGGCTGCACTGACTTTGGTAGTTACTGAAGCAGTGGGAGAGCAAAAGAACTGTCAAAGGATGTGCGAGCAAAAATAGTTCAACTTTATAAATCAAGAAAGGAATATAAAAAGATATCCAAAGATTTGAAAATGCCAAGCAGTATTGTTCAAACTCTGATCAAGAAGTGGAAAATTATGGGTTCGGTTAATACCAAACCACGGTCAGGTAGACCAAGAAAGATTTCAGACAGGAAAATTTGGCTGCAAAGAAAAACCCACAAGCAACTTCTACTGAAATACAGCCTTCTCTGAAAGAAGCATGGGTGTTTCAGCATGCACGGTAAGGAGCTGCATGGTGGCATTGCCCGAAAAAACAATAGTTAAATCACACAATATGTAGTCGCAATAATACTGACGAGAGCTTGAAAATAATATAGAAATACGTCAATATAAATATTTTACACTTTAGCAAAAATAGACCTTTTTATAAATCAATTTTAACCAAATAAATTTTTTTTATTAAGGACCATCATACCGCCCCGTGGATACTGGAGTTACTATTTGAAAAGACTGCAAGTTCAAATAGTAACGCCAGAATCCGCAGGGTGGTATGACGGTCCTTAATAACAAAAAATTATTTGGTTAAAATTGTTGATTTATAAAAAGGTCTATTTTCGCTAAAGTGAAAAGTATTCATATCGACGTATTTGTATATTTATTGCCCAAAAAAAGCCATTGCTGCATCGGCGCCACAAAACATCCCGCTTGCCACACGCCAAACAGCAGCAAGAAAAGCCTCAAAACCTCTGGAACAAAATAATGTGGAGTGATGAGACCAAAACTGAACTTTATGGTCACAACCATGAACACTATGAAGAGAAGCACAGCATCCCTACCCTGGAGCATGGAGGTGGATCTCTGCTGGTTTTAGGGGGGGTGAGCTACAGCGGCACAGGGAAGTTAGGCAGGATGAATGCAGCATCTTAGCAGAAAATATTGAAGGAGAATTTGCATTCTTCAGCCAGGATGTTGTGCCTGGGGGCGCACGTGTTTTGTCTGATCGCTCATGTTTTCTTAAAATGCTAACCATTTTAGAAATTCTGCCAGGGGTATGTAAACCTAAGAGCACAGCTCTATACACATTCTGGTGTCACTTAGTATTTATTTACCTGCATTGTGAGCCCGCTGGGGGCAGAGAAATGCCTATAGTACCTGAATGTAATCCTCTTTGAAGTGTCTGAAAGGTGGAATTTAAAAGAATTAAATACAATAATTTTGATTTGATTTATATTCTGCCCTTCAACAGTAACACAAACTCCCTCCATTACCAGGCAGTCTGTGAAGCCGGCTGAGTCGCAGGAGAGCTGGCCGGTGCGGCGGGGGCACATATGTAACAGACTTACCATACAGAAACAGCGCTAACTCTCAGGACTCGTAGCCCAACTATGAAACAGCAACACTGCCAATGTGCCCTACAACACCAATACGCCTCCTTTTGGGGAAAACAGAAAAAGCTGGACTGCTATAGATCCCTACCCTGAACCAACACATTTAACAGAGTAGCTCGCCTTAGTCACACACCCAGACCCTCACCTAACTACAGAATAAGTGACTGTAGACCGGAAATGGAAAAATGCAGTCAGTCAAAAGCAGAACTGGAAATCCTGAGAAGGCAGAGTCTGTACCTAACTCAACAGCAAAGGAATAGAAAGATGGCATTTCCTCCGGTCCTGTGAAAAACACAAAGATAGAGGAAGTACACACGTTTCCCAAAGCTGGCAGAGCAAATCACAGCCATTGCACAAAAGAATGAGCAGGTAAAACGCTTTTATAAGGCTGGGAGCCACAGCAGTGAGAGCTGCGACATGTGCCGTATCTTGTGGCCGGGCCGGAAACGCAATCTGACCGGGGACAATAGGGCCCAGCACCAGAATCCTGAACGGGTCCTTCTTCCGGGCCTCTCTCTAGCCTGTAACTTTATTTTGCTGTTGTCCTCACGCATTATTTATTTATTTTTTTAGTTTAACTCTTCCATGTTCTGCTTTGACAGCCCCATGCCAAGAAAGTTGGGTGAATCTGACAGGGAGAGAATAGGGGTGGGGAGGGATTTGGGAGAGAGGTCCCGTGCTGAGGAGGACGGTGCAGGGGCTCCTGGCAGACTGGGAACGGGTGAGAGCCCGAGAGCACCCGGCTGAGCCTTGAGCTTTGCTAGCAGCCCTAAAGAGCCTGGGGAGGAGCACTGGGCCCGGAAGACCTCTGCTGGCGCCCGGTCCTGAAACTCCCCGCACTCGCCACCGGGCTGCCCTCCTATCTCTGGGAGCCAGTAACCCTCTCTCTGATGCACCAAGCTGCCAGAAGAAAGTTAACGCTGGTGCGCTGGGATTTCCCCCATCACAAGCCCAGTGCTCCCTAAACCGTGCCGGCCCAGAATGAGCTAAGAATGCCCTTTCCTGAATATTAAAATAAACTGAAGGCTGGATTGTATCACCGGTGTTTGTTTCCATAGCTGTGAAATGAGCCTGCCCAGGTGTCTGTGTTGCACGGAGCCGATGACGGGACTGGAACTCTCCAAACGCTTGTTGCCGAGCTATTGGAAAATGCTGGCAGGAGATCGGTCGGACGAGAGCAGAGCTTCATGTGCTGGGAGGCGGCATGCACATCTCTGGCCAGTTTCAAGGTACTTTCTATTTTTATCTGCTTACTTGACACCAAATGCATCAAGCGAGCAGTGTCAGCGAGACTGGTCCTTACAGAAGTAAAACAGAGAAGCTCCCAACAACAGCAGGGTCAAGGGAGGGGAGGGTGGAGTCCTCAGAAGTCGGAGAGGGTAGCATCTGAAAATGATCAAGCGGTAGGGTTTGCCGAGAGACAGTGGGGGGGGGGAGTCAGTTCCACCTCTCACTGGCCCATGCTGGAGAAATTCCAGCCAAGCCAGAGGGAATCTCGCTCCTGACCAGAGAGCGAGAGCCTGGAAAAGTACACGGGACAGGACTGCCCCCCCCCCCCACACATATTATTAAAGGTTTATAAACGGCTTTCTTAGAGATCAAGAAGTGTACACTGGCGAGCAGAGCAGGGAGGAGAGATCTCTTTACAATGACAACAACTATTTTTTGTTACCCTTTGGGTAACCTGCTCAGAACAGCATTTGCAGCCCTGAAAACCTTGCCGAGCAGACTGGATGTGGAGCATTTCCCTCTTGGTCTACTGTCCTTTCCTACGTTGGCATATTATAACCTGATCACCCCTTGTGTGCAGGGTGCCCAGCCCCGTCCCAGGGAAAGTAGGAAAAAAAAAACCCAACAACCACAAGAGCTGAGATAAATGGATGAAAGAAAACATCTTTCACTTTGAGTCTTTGCGGTGGGATAGTTTATAAACCCTGTTCGTCAGTCCTCTAAGAGATTGCTGTGGTGCGAGATCCTGTCTTCATTTTTCTTACCTACCTAGAGGGACGTTTCTGAGAACAGGGTGAGTGTGCTGCTTTGGGAGGGAGGGGTTAGGTCTTATGTGGGCTTTGAATCCGTGATGATCAGTCTGCATGAGCCATCTCGGAAGGGTCAAAGGAAGAGCATGGCTAAACGCTGCTGTGGAAGAGGCCATCAAAGCCAAAAAGGCTTATTTAAAAAAAGAAAAAAAAAAGAAAAAAGGTAACCAGGACCTAATGGGGAAATAGGAAGGCACATAAGCACCTCCAAATTAGACCTTAACTATTAATAAAGCACTCCAAGAGAGAATTCGAGGAGAGGCTTTTCGAAGAGGCAAAAGCTAATACTAAACCTTTTTCTAGTGTTTAATGTATAAATAGTAAGACCCTCCTCTTACTATTACATAGTTATAATGTGAACCGATGTGATATACCCCAATGAATGTCAGTATATAAAAACAATTAAATAAATAAATACATTAAAAACTGGAAACGTGAGGGAGTCTAGCCATTAGATGGGAGGGGGTAAAAGAAATGCTCGGGGAGGAGACAGCCACATCAGGAAAACCAAACACTTGAACCGTTCTTTGTAGTTGATGTTTCAGAAGAACTGAATCAGATCAGTGTGAATCTGGAAGGTGTGCTACGGTAAACAGACAAACCAAATCGTAGCAAATCACTGGGACCTGATGGTATTTTGCCCCAGGATTCTAAAGAAATTCAAGTATGAAATTTCAGACCTGCTACGGATAATGTGTGACCTATCATTCAAACCTTACACCGGAGGACTGGAGGTTAGCAAACGTAACACCAAGTTTCATAAAAACAGCTCCAGGGCTGCCCCAAATAACTATACATCAGTGCCGGATAAAAGGTCTCGGCACAAGATACTTGAGACTGCTCGCATCAGCGGCTTTTTTTTCCCCCCGAGAAGAACTTCAATAGATAATTTCTATGTGCACGGTTTCCTGTTCGACCTCTGCCCAGTGTTTGACGGAGATACATTAATCATCTCGTCCAACGCAGCGTACACGCAGGACCAAGGGCAGAGAGTTGCGCTGGCCTGTTGCCGGCAGCATTTCACAAGGATATGCCCCAGGAATTTTTTTTTTGTTGTTGAGAGGTCTCTTGTCGGCAGGAAAGCTCTTCGTGTTCCCAGCCCTTGACAGGTACGACGCTGAGCTTGCCAGCTTTGTTACCGATGGCACGGTTGCTTCCCGCAGAAAGCGGACACTGTGCTGGCAGGGCTGAGAGGACTGGAGCTGGGCTGATGTAAAGAGGACGGTAATTGTTCTCGGTGCATGATCTCTACACCATAATCTCTGCTGGGTTCCTGCAGCTCAGCTTGCTCCGCGCAACGGGGACGTAATTGCACGGTTAAGTGGGGAGAAGACGGCCCCTGTCAATTGGTTCGCGGAGACACAAAAGTCGACTGCGATTATGTGGCACAGTTTTACCCCTACCAGTAGGGCCACGGTAGCACTGCCAACATGACCGTGAACAAAATGAGAGAGAAGCGAGCTTGGCTCTCTGGGGAGTGGGATTGGGCCTGACGACGCTGCTGCTTTGGGCTCAGGCTCGATGAGGTGGGGAGGGGAATTGCTTGGGCTACGACCGTGATCGTGGCGCTCTACATCCACCTGCCTGCACCTCTCAGGCCTGACCCATCAGCAGCAGGAGGAGCTTTGCAAGCCGTCCATGCCTGCTCGGATGAGTTTGCCATTGCTGGCTGGGCCACTCCCAGCTCTGCTGGATGTGGAGGCGCAGGCCTGCCCTCCTACATGGCCGAGAGAAAAGCTTGTAAGCTGAAAAATCACAAACCCTGACATGCCCCCTCCTCATTTCATTATCAAGCTTGCAGGTGCCTCCTGCGCCTCTGGGCTTCCAGCACAATCAAACCAACCTCTGATTTTCTTTCTTGGGTTGTGATTCCATGAGCTTTCATTTAGGTTTATACCCCTCTTCCAACTCTGCCCAGCCATCACGGTGACAGACTTCCCCCAAAGGTCCCCAAACCACAGCTCCCTGCAGAACCTGCCTAATGTGCACCCGAAGTCTGGCCAGTAGGTGTCGCTGCTGAGCGATTCCTCTCTCTCTCCTTCCAGGGCCCTGTGATCGCTGCCAACTGCAGCATCCCTACCCCCAGCTGGACCAGGGAGCTGAATCCTACCCTGAGAATCAAACCCAGGGTGTCTGCATGACAGGGAGCAGCACTTGTCACATCAAAATGATAAAGGGAAAGGAACAGCTCCCCTATGAGGAAAGTTTAAAGAGGTTACGACTTTTCAGCTTGGAGAAGAGACGGCTGAGGGGGGATAAGACAGAGGTGTTTAAAATCATGAGAGGTCTAGAACGGGTAGATGTGAATCGGTTATTTACTCTTTCAGATAATAGAAAGACTAGGGGGCACTCCATGAAGTTAGTATGGGGCACATTTAAAACTAATCGGAGAAAGTTCTTTTTCACTCAACGCACAATTAAACTCTGGAATTTGTTGCCAGAGGATGTGGTTAGTGCAGTTAGTGTAGCTGGGTTTAAAAAAGGATTGGATAAGTTCTTGGAGGAGAAGTCCATTACCTGATATTAATTAAGTTGACTTAGAGAATAGCCACTGCTATTACTAGCAACGGAAAGATGGAATAGTCTTAGTGTTTGGGTACTTGCCAGGTTCTTATGGTCTGGATTGGCCACTGTTGGAAACAGGATGCTGGGCTTGATGGACCCTTGGTCTGACCCAGTATCGCATGTTCTTATGTTCTTACCTGCTCGTATCCAGTGATCTCCACAGGGGCACCAACTTTCTGAAAAAGAAAATCCCACCATGTTCTCCCCCCCCCCCCCCCACTTACCCCACCCTGTGCCCCCTCAAACATGTGATGCATGGCTCCAAAGCCCCCTCCAAACACAAATAGTGAAACTGTAAAAGTGATAGCAAGAGCCAGAGGTAGGGTGGGACGCATAGGGAAAAGGCATAAACGAGCAGGAAAAAGGAAGTGACAATGCCATTGTACAGGTCGCTGGTGAGACATCCAGCTCCCAGGTATTTATTTCCCTGTTTTATTGTAACTGTCACTCTCCTGACAATGCTCTTGTTCCAGTTGTTTGAGTTCTCTCTTACCTTGCACACTTTGTTAAATGTAAACCGGTTTGATGTGATTCATGTCATGAAAGCCGGTATAGTAAAAATAATAAATAAATAAGTAAATAAAAATAAATAAATAAATATTGTGTTCAACATCAATCTAGCACACCTGTCACACTAAGAACATAAGTTGTCTTACTGGGTCAGACCGAGGGTCCATCAAACCCAGCATCCTGTTTCCAACAGTGGTCAGTACAGGTCACAAGTATGTGGCAAACACCCAAACATTAGATCGATCCCGTGCTACTAATGCCGGTAATAAGTAGAGGCTAGTCCCTAAGTTCAGCTTGATTAATAGTTTATGGATTTCTCCCCCAGGAACTTATCCAAATCTTTTTTAAACCCAGCTACACTCACTGCCCTAACCACATCCTCCGGCAATGGGGCCGATGCAAAAAAAAGTTGTGCTGAAAGCGGGTGCTGTATGTTCAGCGTCCGCTTTCCTAACGCACCCCCAGGCACCTCTCCTGGGAGGCGCGATGCAATGTTTAAATTAGGGCTCGCGCTGTCAATTGCGTGCCCCTAGCGCCTCCTTGACAGCGTGCGCTGGAGAGAGGTCTGCTGTCGGTGGCTGTCCGCCGGTTAAGAAAACGGACGCTGAATTTATCAGCGTCTCGTTGTCCTAACCAGCGCACATGCAGGGGTTAGGAAAATGGACGCTGATAAATTCAGCATACATTCTCCCAACCTGACTACTGGCACCAGAAGGAGTTAATAAATCAATATTAAAGTGTCGGGCACTTAATATTAATTTATTCACTCCTTCACTTATTGCCCATTGGTCCCTTCACTGTCACATGTCAGTGAAAGGACCAATCAGCTTTCAGAAGGCTGTCCTGAAAGGGGATTGGTCCTTTCACTGACAGATGTAAGTGAAAAGGACCAATGGGCAATAAGTGAAGGAGTGAATAAATTAATATTAAGTGCCCGACACTTCTAATATTGATTTACACATTCCTTCTGGTGTCGGTAGTCAGGTTGGGAGAATGGACGCTACATTTATCAGCGTCCATTTTCCTAACCCCTCATATCCCAGGGGTTCAGGAAAGGGATGCTTGTCAACTGAGCGTCTGCTTCCTGCATCGCACTGCCAGCGCTTTTTTAAAACTTTTTTTTTTTAATTATTTTTTAAAGAGTTGTTCCTCCTACTTAGTATCCCAACGATAGGAGGCAGTACAGAAAAGCAGTTTTTTCTGCTTTTCTGTGCTAGTTTTAGTAGTGCTCAGCAATTAACACCTGCTCTAGGCAGCTGTTAATTTCTGATCACTAAAATGTGCGTCCTAGTCGCACATTTTTTTTTTGCATTGGGCGTGAGTAGCTAATAGCCTCATTTACATGCATTTGCATGTGATGAGCACTATTAGTTTCACTCCGTGTTGGACATGCGTTGTAGAGGCGCTAATCCTCTTATTGCATAAGGGGATTAGTTAGCGCCTATACAACCCATGGCCTACTGCGCGTTATACAGTGCGCTCGGCTGAGCGCACTGTATTGCATCAGGCCCAATGAGTTCCAGAGTTTAATTCTGCATTGCGTGAAAAATAATTTTCTCTGATTTGTTTTAAATGTGCTACTTGCTAACTTCATGGAGTGCCCCCTAGTCCTTCTATTATCCAAAAGAGTAAATAACTTTCACATTTACCCTTTCAAGTTTTTTAATGATTTTGTAGTCCTCTATCATATTACCCCCCCCCCCCCCCCCCCGTCGTCTTTTCTCCAAACTGAACAGCCCTAACCCCTTTAGCGTTTCCTCATAGGGGAGCTGTTCTGTGCCCTTTATCATTTTGGTTGCCCTTCTCTGTACCTTCTCCAGTGCAGCTATCTTTTTAGAGATGTGGTGACCAGAATTGCAGACAGTATTCAAGGTGCGGTCTCATCATGTGGTCTCATCATGTAGCGATAGAGAGATATTATGACAACTTCCATTCCTAACATTCTGTTTGCTTTTTGACTGCTGCAGCACACAGAGCCATGGCAGTCAAAAAAAAGCACTAACTTCCTCAGCAATAACTTTACACATGAAAAGACAGCAATGCAAATATTACAATGGGCCTGCAGCACCAATACATCTTCTATGGGGAAAACACAATAAACTGTGCTGCAAGCGATGCGTATACAGAAAGTACACACCAGCAGAATCCCTCGCTTGGTCCCCCACCCGCAGAGCACTAAAGACAGAAGAGGGGAATCACACATTTCAAATGTTCAGATAAAAACTGATATGGGAATGCCAGGAAGCCAGACTGCAAGCAGTGCAATGCTGGAGAAATACAACTAGAAATGCATTCTCTTCTGTACTGATCCAAGTATAAAGATGAAGAGACGTATGTTCCCAAAGCGTAACTTATTCCAGTCTCTAAAGGGAAAATCAAATGCTTGGTTCCTACTATTGCTGTCTGATCATTTAATTTTTCTGTTTGTTGGTCCTGCTTTTCCTTGTTGATTTTCCTCTAACTCCTTTTTCAGAGTCTCCAGTCCATTTTCTGTTTCTTCTCTCCCTGTCTTGTTCACTTTCTCTCCTACATCTGTCACTTTTGATCTCATTTTTCTCCATTTCTCTCTTCTGCCTCATTTCTTCCCTTCCTCTCCCTTCCTCTCCCTCTTTCTCCTACGGCATCTCCCTCTCTCTTCTCTGCCCAGCATCTCTCCCCTCAGCATCTCCTCCCTCTCTTTTCCCTCCTTCCCTCCTTCCATCCTTTCCCAGCATCTCTCATCTTTCTCTTCCCCTCTCTCCTCCTCCCCTCACGTTCCCTGTCCAGCATCCCTTCCTGGCCTGGGCCGTCATTCATCCCTAGCTGATCCACAGCTCCTCTGTGAGGAGGACTGGCCTGGACTGGACTGGTCTTCAGGTCTGCTGCTGTCTAGTGTCCTTGCCCCCCTCTCCCCTGTCCGGCAAACCTTTAACTCACAAATATAAACTGCCCCGAACCCACTCACTCCATTTCAATAATCTTTTGATAACTTGGCTCAGACAGGGTACACTGCAACACAAGTGTGGGACCTTATATCGGTCATTGTCTAAAGCAAGAATAACGTCATCCATTTCATCGAATTGATGTTCCAACACACACTGAACCCAATGGGTGCAACAGAATCAAAATGAAGCTTCAGTTAGCCTTGTCCACATCATCCTGGATTTTTGTGGTTTAATTCTCAGTGTTGCTGGTCCTAACTATTAAACAGACGCTTTTTTCAAAGTACATTCCACTCTTTGTTTCTTGCTTTTGCATAAATCAGCATGAAAAGCAGATTGCATGAAAACACAGGCTTAAAAAACAAAACACAGTTTCAGGCATTGCGTTTTCATTCGGCAAATTAGATTATTTTGATCTGTTAGCAGGCTTTGTGGATAGTACATTTAATTGATTTCACCCACTCATACTTTTGGAACAACAGTGCTTTAGGACTTATCTGTTCCGACTAAGATAATTCCTAAAGGAACCAAATTTTTAAGCTCAAAAAATAGGAAATGCTGCCAAAATGCACAGATTAAGTGCGAGACGTTTGTCTGCCCGATGGCTCGGTGGCAGTGCTGTTTGCGGCCGTAAGGAAGACCTTGGTTCTGTTCCTGAGCTTGGCTTCTGCTTCTCTGGCCATCAGGACCTGGGAATGCCCCTCCCACCCAACACGAGGGAGTCTCAGCCGTTGCCCAACAGTGGTAACTAGTGGCCAGACTCAGTGCACGCCTGCTGGGGCCAAGTATTATCACTGCAATGGCTGACCTAGATGAAAGCCCCCCGACAGTTGTGGAAGAAAGCTCATGGCAAGGCTGGCTCCAACTGAGCTAGAAGACGAAAGAATCTGCAGGGAAAGAGAGAGCTCAGGCACGGTGATCCCTACTAGGAGTGTGTCTCCTCTTTCTCCCCCTCCCTGGGTGTACTCACGCTCTCCTGTTTGTCAGAGAGTTCTAGGGAGCTTCCACTTGGGCTGAATGAAGGCCGTCCTCTTCCATGGTCCTTGGGCTTTGTGCAGCGCTCCTCACCCTTACTGCTCAAAGGAGCAGGCAACTGAACTTAGGCCTGGGCCCAGTGCTCTTGCCTGGGAGGCCAGAGGTTGCAGAGAACGGAGAGAAACCCCCTCCGTCACAGGCCACCTCTTCTACAGTGGCTGTCTGGTGAGAAAAGTCATTGAGGCGAAATGCAGGGCTGCAGGAGAAGACATTCCCAGACCATGTGAAGGCATCGTCTATTGAGTCATCCAAAGACCCGATGCAGGTAAGAAAAATGACGGTATGTCCACAAGTTGAGACGATCAGCAAATTGCAGAGCAGCCTGAGGAAAGCAAGCTGAAGCAAGCAACGTTTATTGCCAGAGGCCTTCATGAAGGGCCTTGTTCTCACCAAGTAGAGGTGGTAATCGCAAACAGTCATAATCACCTTCCTAATCCCATCCCGAGGAGGAAGGTTCTCTCATTCTTTGTCTGTAAAATAATTCTCTACTGAACATGACCCTGCTGTGTCTGGTTTATACCACGTGTGCAGTGCAATTTGGGGAATAAAGTATTTACTCTATGAGGGAAGCCAGGGTCGTTTCTCTTGGAAAGGAGGGGACAACGAGCTGACACCTTTACTGCCTACAAATAGTGGTGTAAGAGGTTCCCCTTATAGTGAGGCACATGCCGCCACAGAGACAGACTGTGGTGATGTCAGAGGAGGTGGAGTATTGTTCAGGCACTCCTGAAGGTTGAGGAAGTTTGATAAAAGACCAAGCACATAAGTCTCTGGACTCTTTCTCCCTGCTGGTGGGATCTGGGGCTCGAGGTCAGAGCCTCTGAATATCCTGAGAGTGAGTTAAGGGCTTGGAGCCACTGTGGAAGCTGGTGTAGATTCCTGGGGAAAGGTGCATCTCCCCCACGCTCATTCCAGCGGAGGTTGCTCGCCAGCTGCATCCATGTTCGGGAGCAGAACCAGCTCCAGGAAACGCGTCTCTGCAACTAAGGTTCTGTACCCAAAGAGGTGGTAGCAGCAACTTCTAACAGTGGGAGCTGGCGGAATAATTCTCAGTGGAGCTAACCTGTGTGTCCCGAGGAGAAGGAACCACGTGTTGGATTCAGGCCCCTTAAAGGGGAGTTCGGATTCCTGGAGGGTGTTCCAGGGTTGGAGTCGGAAGAAGCCCCTGCTTGTATGAGGCTGCTTGGATTGCTTCTATGGATGAAACACACGGGGACTTTGTGTTTTGCCAGCTGAGCGCCCTTCCTCCCTTTCCTCAGTAGACTTTATTTTTAGAACGGCCCAGATTGGAGTGGAAGTGTCTTTGTTCCTGGGTCCCCAGAGAATGTCCCAAGGACCTTGAAGCACCTCTTCTCTCAGAAGAACCTCGGGAACCCCAAGGGTTGGGCGGTGGCCCTGCAACTCCCCACTGCGCCCCTTTAGTCCGTCCAGAGTTTGTTACACTGGAAATCTCAAACACACAATGCGTTTGCATCAGGCAAGAAGCTGGAGACGGGGAACTGCGGTGCGGCTCTGAAGAAGGACTGTTTGGATTTTCAACTCAACATGTTAAAGAATCCTCTGCCTTGCATTGTCGTGGATGCACCATCATCAGATGTGTTAAAGGGCAAGTGAGACAACCGAAAGAGCAGGAAGGTTTCAATGGCCCTGGATCCACAACGCATCACTGGGCAGGATCGCTTGCACTAGACAGCTAGGGGAAGGCTGACACGGATGGACAAATGTCTTTGGGCAGTTTAATGCCAGTCAAATCCACCTGAAAGCTGCAAGTGCCAGAGATGCCCGCTGCTTTGAGATGGCGAGGGAGAGGGATGGGGTGGAAAAGGCCCCCGGCTTTCAATTCCCTGCATGCGAGGCTTCCTGACTAGCAAGCAGTGAGGGACGCGAGCACGGCGGGCGAGAGCCTGCAGGCCTTATTCTCATGATCCATGCAGTTACTACTGTATTTTGCTTTCCCCACAGCCAACATCGCAGGAGAGCTCCTGAACCTTTTCTTCAGGTACACTGGTCCAGCAGGTATCTGAATGGGCAGTGGGGGCCTCTTCCATTCCTGCCAGACCGCATGGTCTCCGCAGCGGCACACAGCCAGGACAGAGCACCTCCTCGTCCCCTGTGCTTCTCTAGCCCCCGCCTGGCAGAGCAGGGGACCTCGCATTCAGATTCTCTGCTTGGTTAAAAACGCACGCGGGCTGCTAGACTCACAGAGACATCAGGGGGTTTTAAAGTCTGTGTAAATCATTTTCAAAAATACAGCTGCAGTAATAGCATCTATCAATCAAAGTCACAGGGTTTTTTTTTTTAATGTATTTAAAGACCCCCCTCCTCCCTTTCCCTGAGCTCCCAGGAAGCTGCTGTGCTAGCAAGATGGCCGCAGATCAGCTGCCACCCACTGGACTTGATTGGTCCACCTAGGCTGCTGCCATGTCACTGGCTGCATCGCACACTGACTGAACCAATCAAATCTCCAGGGGCAGGTGACACGATTTATGATGTGCACAGGAGGAGCTCATGGGAGATGCACGAGGAGTTTAACTTAGTGAAATGTTTAACAGACCCAAGGTGAGAATTACTGCTGGGAAATCTTGCAGGGTGCGCGGAGGATGTAACTTTCTTTTAAAGGGGCATTTCGTCCCACTAGAATCAAAAAAGTTGACTAGCTTAAAATGCAACCTTGAGGTTTATCATGCTGGAATTAGGAGTGCCACCTCACCCAGGTCAGCTTGAAGAGGCTGAGCCAGTCCTGGCTTTGCCCCTCTTTGCATGCATGGAGTCTTAGATCTGATTCCCCCAAGAAAAGTAGGAATTACATTTCCATGCATGCATTGGGGCAAAAAACCAGGATTGGATTGGCCTGTCTGGGTTGACCAGGGTGAGGTGACAACCCAAACTGAAATAAATTGTTTTACACCCGTGCAAGGAATAATTGTCTCCAAATATTGTTTAATCCCCTACTCTGGGGCACATAGTATAAGAGTCTGTCATGCTACCTGTGGGTTCAAAATTTACAAACATGGTCCAGGAGATGCTGCAATTGACCTGTTCCAGAGGCAAGGGCTGTATTTTCTCATGCCAGACTAGGGAAAAACACCTATTTCCCCTTCCCCCCCCCCCCCCCCACTCTGTGATTGTCAGACTGCACCCCACGTCCTGAGATTACGTAATGCAGCCTCACTCAAAGGGTACCTTCCAAAAAAAACCCAGAACCTTATTTCTCTGGGGCTATCAGCGGTCCAAAGAACAATAATGAGAACCACATTGATGATCAAGCTCGTGGAAGCACACAGCAGAGATAAGCTGCAGCCCCTGTCTTCCCTCCACAAACCATCTTGTACATTTCCTCTCTCTCTCTCTCTCGTAACTCTCCTATCAGATCAGAATCAGAATCTTACACATCCGAATTGGCTTAGTCCCTCTGCAGACTGGTTCTTATCGGTACTCACGTCCTTCCTCAGCATCCTCCCTTAACAGCAGGGCAGAGCACAAGGCTACTTGTGGTGCATCAGTCCCCCCTAGGCTGCCTCCAAGCATAGCCCAGGAGCCTGGAGTCCTTACTCTGGATCCTAGGAGGGCATGACCTTGCTGGGCTGGGTGCACCAGCAGACCCACCACTTAATTACTGCCCTACTGCCAGACGCAACAGCCTCTTCCGGTTCCCATGTCGAAGAAGAAAGGGAACGACCCCCGCTCCTCACTCTGAGAGCCACCTTCCCCCGAGCCACTCTTCCCCTAGAGACTCTCCCTCACACCTTTATTTAAGAGGTCAAAAACACTTTGCCCCTTCGCTGATGTGAGAGGGAAAATCTCCATTTAACCAAAGACAGAGGTTAAATGACAAAAATTCAGGATTAGGTAAAGAACTACTTTCTAGTGGCTTAGGACCAGATTTAGGGCCAGACTTAGAAGATATTTTGTAACACCCCAGACTCCGGCCGAGTGTCCCGGGGAACCCCACGCTTCTAAAGTAGCTTCCTGACAGGCCTGGGGTGGTTGCAGCTTACCTAGGTCCACCGCCCGACGAGCTTTGCTACACCACGTTCTGCTCCACTTGGGGTTCTCACCTCACCGCACATCAACGTTGCCAAAGGACAGAGCTTTCAAGATGGCTCCAGGCCATCAGCAGCAGTCCTGGTTTTACTGCCTTTCCATGCAGGAATGTGCAGTTGTGATTTTCTCATCGATTTCCCTAAGCAATTCAGAACTACAAATCCACGCATGCAATGGAGAAAGCCCAAACTAGGTCAACCTGTCAATGTTGACCTGGCCAGGTGTTAAACCTAGTTAGCTTGTGCAGGGGCCCAGAGGGAGAATGAGTGATGTCACCTGGAAAAAAATCCCCCAAATCATAGAAAAACTAAGTTTTAATTAGAAAGCCATTCTCCTCTGTTGAGGTTGAATAGCTTGACCCTTTTAGGGTGCATTTCATCCCAGCTGACTTTAGAAGTCGGGTAGGCTGAAATAGCCGTCAGGACCAGGTGTGTTTCCACAGCATCATTGCCAACCTTCTTACAGTTGCAGAAGATGCATTTTTGCTAATTGCCATGACAAAACCAGAATACTTGGATGATTTCTGTTTGCATGCCACCAGGAGCAGATCCCAGAATATTAATATTTCAGCTGTTGTATGAAATCTCTTCAAGACTGCAGATAGAAAAAAGAGGATGGCAGCATGAGGTTGTAAGTGGTGTTAATGCAGCAGCCACATTGCTTAGAAATACCCAGAAAGTATAAATAACATAGAAATAATGTAAAGATATGAATTTAATGTACTTATAAAACACATATTATAATAGCAATAAAAAAGAGCAGTGAAACAGCTAGCAATTTGTCTGCATCGGGATCGTTCAATGAGTGTCTTTGAAGAATGCACACAAGAGCACCAGAAACAGACAACCACAAACCAGATGACAAATTGTGTCTATCAGACATGGCATGAGAGGAATCGGTATTATTTTCGAAAGTTCACCAGACAAAGGCGTTGCTGGGTCTGCTCAGTTTATTTAATTTCATCCATCAGCATGTAATCCTGGCACAGAGAGGAAGCGTGATCCTGAACTTCTGTCGCCACCTGGTGGAACCAGGTTATAGGCACGCCCTGAATCCCCTGCAGAAGTGTTTTCTGGCAGAATTTCAGCATGGCTATACCTGTCCATCCAAGGTGTACACTCACACAGGCAAAATGGCGACACCTGCTCTGCAAACTCTGCTCGTGTGTGCGTGTGTGTGTGTTGGGGGTGGGGGGAGAACGGAGGGAGCTGTGCTCTGCGTCCCCTGTATGAGGATTGTCACTGGGATGGCTGTGCTGAAGGGACAGTGGAGAGAGAGGTAAAAATGGGTGAAAGCTCCAGGTAAATGTGCATGAAAGCGCATGGCTCCATAGAATCAGCAGAGGCCGACTCCAGTCCAGCTGGAAACCCCTAAAGAGCAGGAGGAAGCTGCTAGGCTGCCCCCTGCATCAGGCGCTCGCTTCAGGGAACTTTCTTCTCCAGTGAAAGACGGCAGAGGGTGATTATACGTCCGGAGGGGTTCACCTTATCGGGAGGGGGGGGGTCACTATGACGAGACTGCCCCAGGAGCTTTCAGCCACCTGGTAAGTTCTTT
This sequence comes from Rhinatrema bivittatum, assembly GCF_901001135.1. NCBI lineage: Eukaryota > Metazoa > Chordata > Amphibia > Gymnophiona > Rhinatrematidae > Rhinatrema > Rhinatrema bivittatum. Next base: position 295,496,858 of record NC_042621.1, on the reverse strand, counting down.
GATGCAGGATAGATCAATATGAGGGTCACTGGGAATGGGATTGTTGTTATTACCGTGAAGGATGACGGTGCGAGGACTCCAGCGTCCATGCCACAGAAACAATTTTCCAGAACTTTCTGGCCCGGATGGGCAACCTTGGCATGAGGGTCATTGCCAGGATGAGGAATGACAGCTGCAGGGCCCATTCTCGCCTGGCCCTCCCCTAGCTCTCCACAGATTATGGATCTCTGGAATGGACTCAAATTGGGGAACCCTTGGGACGCTGGACCTGAGCTGCTGGTCACAGCTGGGGAGCAGCCCACCTCTGCCCTTTCTTCCCTCAGGGGCATGTAGGGAAAAAAACCCAGTGTTTACCAGAGTTAAGCAAAGATTAGCGAGGTTTCTCTATTAGCAGGATACAAAGCCACAACCACTTATCATTAACAGCATCTTTCATCTAACTGGATTTTAACTCTGTTTACAACCTAAATCCTTTAAATACTTGCAAACCTCTCTAGTGCAGAAGCAAGGTTTGGCTCTAGTTCATGCTGTGCTGCCTTCCATGATTCTTCTCTAATGGTTTTCAAAGGGTTGAAGGAACAATAGGCTTGATGCAATATTTCCATTGGTCTGCAAGGATGACCTCCCACCTTACCGCCGGGCGTGCTCCCCTTGTCTTGTGATATGAACGACGCGGGAACCCTGTGGCCTAGCCGCAGCTGCGAGGTTCAATCCAGGAGTGGGCTGTGACATGCCTGGCAGTAGGACAGTGTCAGGGGTCCTCCATGCAGGCTAGGGGGGATTATGGCCTCGTAGACTAAAGGAATTCCCTGTCTTGTCAACAGGAAGAAATGCGTAGGAAATCTGGCCCAATAATATTAATATGAAAGTGGGGAATAAGAGTCACAAGGAAATAAAATGAGTCATCCAGATGTTTCACGGAAAGCCAACGCCAGAAATGGCAATAGTACAGGCAGAGGGAAACGAAGTGAATGGCACACAGACAGTCAGGGCACAGGGAAATATCATGACTCATCCAGGATCCCATAGAAGTCAGTGGCAGAGCCAGGATTAGAACCAAGGCACAGAGAAAACGTGACTTATCCAGAGTCTCATAGAGAGTGAGTAGCAGAACCAGGATTAAAAGTGAGCATAGGCAGATAATGTGCCTCGTCTCGGGTGCCATAGAGAGGCAGTGGCAGAACTGGAATTAAAAGTAACCCACAATGAGATAACATGCCTTGATCATTGTCCCATAGAGAGTCAGAGGCAGAGCCATGATTAGAATCGAGGCACAGTGAGATAACATGCCTTGTTCGTAGTCCCATAGAGAGTCAGTGGCAGAGCCAGAATTAGAATCGAGGCACAGAGAGATAACATGCCTTGTTCATAGTCCCATAGAGAGTCAGTGGCAGAGCCGGGATTAGAATCGAGGCACAGCGAGATAACATGCCTTGCTCATAGTCCCATAGAGAGTCAGTGGCAGAGCCGGGATTAGAATCGAGGCACAGCGAGATAACATGACTTGTTCATAGTCCCATAGAGAGTCAGTGGCAGAGCCGTGATTAGAACCGAGGCAAAACGAGATAACATGACTTGTTCATAGTCCCATAGAGAGTCAGTGGCAGAGCGGGGATTAGAACCGAGGCAAAACGAGATAACATGACTTGTTCATAGTTCCATAGAGAGTCAGTGGCAGTGCGGGGATTAGAACCAAGGCAAAACGAGATAACATGACTTGTTCCTAGTCCTATAGAGAGTCAGTGGCAGAGCCGTGATTAGAACTGAGGAAAAATGAGATAACATGACTTGTTCATAGTCCCATAGAGAGTCAGTGGCAGAGCCGTGATTAGAATCGAGGCACAGCGAGATAACATTCCTTGTTCATAGTCCCATAGAGAGTCAGTGGCAGAGCGGGGATTAGAACCGAGGCAAAACGAGATAACATGCCTTGTTCATAGTCCCATAGAGAGTCAGTGGCAGAGCCGGGATTAGAACTGAGGAAAAACGAGATAACATGACTTGTTCATAGTCCCATAGAGAGTCAGTGGCAGAGCCAGGATTAGAATCGAGGCACAGCAAGATAACATTCCTTGTTCATAGTCCCATAGAGAGTCAGTGGCAGAGCGGGGATTAGAACCGAGGCAAAATGAGATAACATGCCTTGTTCATAGTCCCATAGAGAGTCAGTGGCAGAGCCGGGATTAGAATCGAGGTACAGTGAGATAACGTGCCTTGTTCATAGTCCCATAGAGAGTCAGTGGCAGAGCCGGGATTAGAAATGAGGCACAGCGAGATAACATGCCTTGTTCATAGTCCCATAGAGAGTCAGTGGCTTAGCCAGGATTAGAATCGAGGCACAGTGAGATAACATGCCTTGTCCATAGTCCCATAGAGAGTCAGTGGCAGAGCCGGGATTAGCTTCGAGGCACAGCGAGATAACGTGCCTTGTTCATAGTCCCATAGAGAGTCAGTGGCAGAGCCAGGATTAGCTTCGAGGCACAGCGAGATAACATGCCTTGTTCATAATCCCATAGAGAGTCAGTGGCAGAGCCGGGATTAGAATCGAGGCACAGAGAGATAACATGCCTTGTTCATAGTCCCATAGAGAGTCAGTGGCAGAGCCGGGATTAGAATCGAGGCACAGAGAGATAACATACCTTGTTCATAGTCCCATAGAGAGTCAGTGGCAGAGCCGGGATTAGAATCGAGGCACAGAGAGATAACATACCTTGTTCATAGTCCCATAGAGAGTCAGTAGCAGAGCCGGGATTAGAATCGAGGCCCAATGAGATAATACGCCTTGTTCATAGTCCGATAGAGAGTCAGTGGCAGAGCCGGGATTAGCTTCGAGGCACAGCGAGATAACATGCCTTGTTCATAGTCCTATAGAGAGTCAGTGGCAGAGCTGGGATTAGAATCGAGGCACAGAGAAATAACATGCCTTGTTCATAGTCCCATAGAGAGTCAGTGGCAGAGCTAGGATTAGAATCGAGGCATAGCAAGATAACATGCCTTGTTCATAGTCCCATAGAGAGTCAGTGGCAGAGCCGGGATTAGAATCGAGGCACAGAGAGATAACATGCCTTGTTCATAGTTCCATAGAGAGTCAGTGGCAGAGCTGGGATTAGAATCGAGGCACAGAGAAATAACATGCCTTGTTCATAGTCCCATAGAGAGTCAGTGGCAGAGCTAGGATTAGAATCGAGGCATAGCAAGATAACATGCCTTGTTCATAGTCCCATAGAGAGTCAGTGGCAGAGCCGGGATTAGAATCGAGGCACAGAGAGATAACATGCCTTGTTCATAGTTCCATAGAGAGTCAGTGGCAGAGCTGGGATTAGAATCGAGGCACAGTGAGATAACATGCCTTGTTTATAGTCCCATAGAGAGTCAGTGGCAGAGGTGGGATTAGAATCGAGGCACAGAGAGATAACATGCCTTGTTCATAGAGAGTCAGTGGCAGAGCTGGGATTAGAATCAAGGCACAGCAAGATAACATGCCTTGTTCATAGAGAGTCAGTGGCAGAGCTGGGATTAGAATTGAGGCACAGCGAGATAACATGCCTTGTTCATAGAGAGTCAGTGGCAGAACTGGGATTAGAATTGAGGCACAGTGAGATAACATGCCTTGTTCATAGTCCCATAGAGAGTCAGTGGCAGAGCTGGGATTAGAATCGAGGCACAGCGAGATAACATGCCTTGTTCATAATCTTATAGAAAGTCATTGGCAGAGCCGGGATTAGAATCGAGGCACAGTGAGATAACATTCCTTGTTCATAGTCCCATAGAGAGTCAGTGGCAGAGCTGGGATTAGAATCGAGGCCCAGAGAGATAACAATCCTTGTTCATAGTCCCATAGAGAGTCAGTGGCAGAGCCGGGATTAGAATCGAGGCACAGTGAGATAACATTCCTTGTTCTTAGTCCCATAGAGAGTCAGTGGCAGAGCCGGGATTAGCTTCGAGGCACAGCGAGATAACATGCCTTGTTCATAGTCCCATAGAGAGTCAGAGGCAGAGCTGGGATTAGAATCGAGGCACAGAGAAATAACATGCCTTGTTCATAGTCCCATAGAGAGTCAGTGGCAGAGCTAGGATTAGAATCGAGGCATAGCAAGATAACATGCCTTGTTCATAGTCCCATAGAGAGAGTCAGTGGCAGAGTCGGGATTAGAATCGAGGCACAGAGAGATAACATGCCTTGTTCATAGTCCCATAGAGAGTCAGTGGCAGAGCTGGGATTAGAATCGAGGCACAGCGAGATAACATGCCTTGTTCATAGAGAGTCAGTGGCAGAACTGGGATTAGAATTGAGGCACAGTGAGATAACATGCCTTGTTCACAGTCCCATAGAGAGTCAGTGGCAGAGCTGGGATTAGAATCGAGGCACAGCGAGATAACATGCCTTGTTCATAATCTTATAGAAAGTCAGTGGCAGAGCCGGGATTAGAATCGAGGCACAGTGAGATAACATTCCTTCTTCATAGTCCCATAGAGAGTCAGTGGCAGAGCTGGGATTAGAATCGAGGCACAGAGAGATAACAATCCTTGTTCATAGTCCCATAGAGAGTCAGTGGCAGAGCCGGGATTAGAATCGAGGCACAGTGAGATAACATTCCTTGTTCATAGTCCCATAGAGAGTCAGTGGCAGAGCCGGGATTAGAACTGAGGCACAGTGTGATAACATTCCTTGTTCATAGTCCCATAGAGAGTCGGTGGCAGAGCCGGGATTAGAATTGAGGCACAGAGAGATTACATTCCTTGTTCATAGTCCCATAGAGAGTCAGTGGCAGAGCCGGGATTAGAACTGAGGCACAGTGTGATAACATGCCTTGTTCATAGTCCCATAGAGAGTCGGTGGCAGAGCCGGGATTAGAATTGAGGCACAGAGAGATAACAATCCTTGTTCATAGTCCCATAGAGAGTCAGTGGCAGAGCCGGGATTAGAACTGAGGCACAGTGAGATAACATGCCTTGTTCATAGTCCCATAGAGAGTCAGTGGCAGAGCCGGGATTAGCTTCGAGGCACAGCGAGATAACATGCCTTGTTCATAGTCCCATAGAGAGTCAGAGGCAGAGCTGGGATTAGAATCGAGGCACAGAGAAATAACATGCCTTGTTCATAGTCCCATAGAGAGTCAGTGGCAGAGCTAGGATTAGAATTGAGGCATAGCAAGATAACATGCTTTGTTCATAGTCCCATAGAGAGTCAGTGGCAGAGCTAGGATTAGAATCGAGGCATAGCATGATAACATTCCTTGTTCATAGTCCCATAGAGAGTCAGTGGCAGAGCGGGGATTAGAATCGAGGCATAGCAAGATAACATTCCTTGTTCATAGTCCCATAGAGAGTCAGTGGCAGAGCCGGGATTAGCTTCGAGGCACAGCGAGATAACATGCCTTGTTCATAGTCCCATAGAGAGTCAGAGGCAGAGCTGGGATTAGAATCGAGGCACAGAGAAATAACATGCCTTGTTCATAGTCCCATAGAGAGTCAGTGGCAGAGCCGGGATTAGAATCGAGGCACAGAGAGATAACAATCCTTGTTCATAGTCCCATAGAGAGTCAGTGGCAGAGCCGGGATTAGAATCGAGGCACAGTGAGATAACAATCCTTGTTCATAGTCCCATAGAGAGTCAGTGGCAGAGCTGGGATTAGAATCGAGGCACAGAGAGATAACAATCCTTGTTCATAGTCCCATAGAGAGTCAGTGGCAGAGCCGGGATTAGAACTGAGGCACAGTGTGATAACATTCCTTGTTCTTAGTCCCATAGAGAGTCGGTGGCAGAGCCGGGATTAGAACTGAGGCACAGTGTGATAACATGCCTTGTTCATAGTCCCATAGAGAGTCAGTGGCAGAGCTAGGATTAGAATCGAGGCATAGCAAGATAACATGCCTTGTTCATAGTCCCATAGAGAGTCAGTGGCAGAGCTAGGATTAGAATCGAGGCATAGCAAGATAACATTCCTTGTTCATAGTCCCATAGAGAGTCAGTGGCAGAGCCGGGATTAGCTTCGAGGCACAGCGAGATAACATGCCTTGTTCATAGTCCCATAGAGAGTCAGAGGCAGAGCTGGGATTAGAATCGAGGCACAGAGAAATAACATGCCTTGTTCATAGTCCCATAGAGAGTCAGTGGCAGAGCTGGGATTAGAATCGAGGCACAGAGAGATAACAATCCTTGTTCATAGTCCCATAGAGAGTCAGTGGCAGAGCCGGGATTAGAATCGAGGCACAGTGAGATAACAATCCTTGTTCATAGTCCCATAGAGAGTCAGTGGCAGAGCTGGGATTAGAATCGAGGCACAGAGAGATAACAATCCTTGTTCATAGTCCCATAGAGAGTCGGTGGCAGAGCCGGGATTAGAACTGAGGCACAGTGTGATAACATGCCTTGTTCATAGTCCCATAGAGAGTCGGTGGCAGAGCCGGGATTAGAATTGAGGCATAACTCCAGTAGAGGTAATTAAGTTTTAACAGAGACAAGCACCAAGAAGGAGCTTTGGCAGATTTCCTAGAATTAAATGAATAACGATGCCTCATACTAAGAGGAAGACACGGTTGAGGGGGGTGCTTACATCATCCCCCTCACCGATGACATCACAGCTGCAAATATCCTCCTTCTTTGGGTTAGCAGCTGGTACAATACCGGAGGACAGAGCCGCTGCGGGGATCGCTTTGGAGCGAGGAGCCTCGCCGCTGGCTGAAGAAATTTCATTGAGCCCCGGAGCTCCTAAAACTCCCTCTGCACCATGTAAAATTCATAGGAATCCCATAGAGCTGATATAATCAATTTACCTAAAGAAAATAAAGAGAGTGGAGACCCGGCTGTGGTGGGAGAAGGGACATCAAGACCGGAACTGGAGATAATATTGCCTCAAAAGCCTGCAGAGATTACTATGGATTTGTTGTGGTCTGCAAGTGAATCTTTAGAGATGGCAATTATAAATATGTCCCAAAATGTTATGGGTTTTCAACAGAAAGTTCCTAATTTGGAGGGCTCTGTATCAATGGGTAAAAATAACTTAGAAAAACGTGAGAAACGTTTGGAAAAGGTGGAAGCTGTACAAAAAAATCTGGTTAAATCTGAGACAGGAAATGAAAAGAATTTATAGAGGATTCGTTGAAATATGTAAACCTGAGGGTCTTGAATCTCCCTGTTCAGAAATTAATACCTGCGATAGATATGTTTAAAGAGTAACTGCACAATGTGTTGAAAATGCCACAGGAGTCCCTACCAGCTTTTGCAAAGGTATATTATTTACCTATGAAATCGAAGATAACCATTCAGGAGGGGAATTTACAGCCTGAGAGTAATATGAATTTGACTGAGGTGTTAGAGACCTCAATCGATACAGATATTCCATCTAGATCAACTCTTATAGCTTCCTTTTTATTTCCAACAGAGAGAGATAATGTGCTCAGATTCTTTCTAAGACATAGGTTACAAAATCTCCATGGTCAACAAATATGGATATACCCTGACCTTGCGAGAATAACTCAAATTAGAAGAAAGGAGATTTTGAGATTGAGAACAGAAGTGGTAGCTAGGGGAGCCAGATTTTTGTTAAAATTCCCATGCAGAATCGACGTGAGCTACCTAGAGCATAAGTATGTTTTTTATGAGGTCACCCAGCTCCAGGTATTTTTGGAATCCCATCCCCCAGTAAACACAGAGGTGGGTTAAGAGCTAAGATGAAATTCAGCTGTCGTCTCTGATTGCTGGTTATGGGGGTTATATTAAATGCCCCCATAATGTCCTTTATTTGTTTATTTTCTTTCAAATTGCTCAATTAAATTAGCTCTATCTGGTTTTTCTTGTAACATTTACAGATAAATATCTATTGTGGTAAATATTTACTTATATGGAAGAAGGTATTGTATTTATCTGTATAAAATATTTAGATGTTTGTTAACATTTTGAAAATGCATAAATAAAAAATAAAAAAAAATAAAAAGAATTGAGGCATAACAAGATAACATGCCTTGTTCATAGTCCCATAGAGAGTCAGTGGCAGAGCGGGGATTAGAACCGAGACAAAATGAGATAACATGACTTGTTCATAGTCCCATAGAGAGTCAGTGGCAGAGCCGGGATTAGAATCGAGGCACAGCGAGATAACATGCCTTGTTCATAGACCCATAGAGAGTCAGTGGCAGAGCCGGGATTAGAATCAAGGCACAGCGAGATAACATGCCTTGCTCATAGTCCCATAGAGAGTCAGTGGCAGAGCCGGGATTAGAATCGAGGCACAGAGAGATAACATGACTTGTTCATAGTCCCATAGAGAGTCAGTGGCAGTGCCGGGATTAGAATCGAGGCACAGCGAGATAACATGACTTGTTCCTAGTCCCATAGAGAGTCAGTGGCAGAGCCTTGATTAGAACCGAGGCAAAATGAGATAACATGCCTTGTTCATAGTCCCATAGAGAGTCAGTGGCAGAGCGGGGATTAGAACCGAGACAAAACGAGATAACATGACTTGTTCATAATTCCCATAGAGAGTCAGTGGCAGAGCCGGGGTTAGAATCGAGGCACAACGAGATAACATGCCTTGTTCATAGACCCATAGAGAGTCAGTGGCAGAGCCGGGATTAGAATCGAGGCACAGCGAGATAACATGACTTGTTCATAGTCCCATAGAGAGTCAGTGGCAGAGCCTTGATTAGAACCGAGGCAAAATGAGATAACATGCCTTGTTCATAGTCCCATAGAGAGTCAGTGGCAGTGCCGGGATTAGAATCGAGGCACAGCGAGATAACATGACTTGTTCCTAGTCCCATAGAGAGTCAGTGGCAGAGCCGTGATTAGAACCGAGGCAAAACGAGATAACATCCCTATCAAAGAATCCCTCACAAAAACTATTAAAATCTGGGAAAATTGCCTTCAAAAAATTGACAACCTCCTCTCCAGTCTAAATCTAATCCTAAATTCTTCAAAAACCGAACTTCTCATAATTTCTCCCGAAAACAGTAACCTCGCCTCAAATCCACCAACCGGCTTTCAAACTTCACAAGTAATAGACCTAGGAGCTATCATTGATAATCGGCTAAATCTAAAATCTTTTATTAATCAAACTACTAAGGACTGCTTTCATAAACTTCACGTCTTAAAAAGAATTAAACCACTTTTCCACTCCCACGACTACAGAACAGTCTTGCAATCAATAATCTTCTCTAAGTTAGATTATTGCAATTCCATTCTATTAGGTCTCCCGTCTTCTCACACTAAACCCCTTCAGATGGTTCAGAACACAGCGGCCAGAATATTGACAAACACAAGAAGAAGGGACCACATATCTCCTATTCTCAAAGACTTGCATTAGCTGCCAGTTCACTATAGAATCTTATATAAGTCCATTACCACCATCTACAAAGCTATCCATCAACTCTCTCCGCTTAACCTTCAAATACCATTTAAAAAACATACCTCCGCCAGACCGATCAGAGAGTCCTACAGAGATTCACTACAGGTTCCTCCTTCCAAAACCTTTCAGCATATGACTCTCAGAGACAGGGCATTCTCCGCAGCAGGACCTACTTTGTGGAACTCCATCCCACCAGAACTGAGACAGGAACCCAGCCTTCCAACATTTAGAAAAAGACTTAAAACCTGGTTATTTATGAAAGCCTTTCCAGACACCAACTGAACCTTAATTATAGAAACATAGAAACATAGAAATGACGGCAGAAGAAGACCAAACGGCCCATCCAGTCTGCCCAGCAAGCCTCACACTTCTTTTTTTCTCATACTTATCTGTTCTCTTGGCTCCTAGTAACCTTTGGTTCTAGTTCCCTTTCACCCCCACCATTAATGCAGAGAGCAGTGATGGAGCTGCATCCAAGTGAAATATCAAGCTTGATTAGTTAGGGGTAGTAACCGCTGCAATAAGCAAGCTACACCCATACTTATTTGTTTACCCAGACTATGTTATTCAGCCCTTATTGGTTGTTTTTCTTCTCCCCTGCCGTTGAAGCAGAGAGCTATGCTGGATATGCGTGAAGTATCAGTTTTACTTCTCCCCTGCCGTTGAAGCAGAGAGCTATGCTGGATATGCGTGAAGTATTAGTTTTACTTCTCCCCTGCCGTTGAAGCAGAGAGCTATGCTGGATATGCGTGAAGTATTAGTTTTACTTCTCCCCTGCCGTTGAAGCAGAGAGCTATGCTGGATATGCGTGAAGTATTAGTTTTACTTCTCCCCTCCCATTGAAGCAGAGAGCTATGCTGGATATGCGTGAAGTATTAGTTTTACTTCTCCCCTCCCATTGAAGCAGAGAGCTAGGCTGGATATGCGTGAAGTATTAGTTTTACTTCTCCCCTCCCATTGAAGCAGAGAACTATGCTGGATATGCGTGAAGTATTAGTTTTACTTCTCCCCTCCCGTTGAAGCAGAGAGCTATGCTGGATATGCGTGAAGTATTAGTTTTACTTCTCCCCTGCCGTTGAAACAGAGAGCTATGCTGGATATGCGTGAAGTATTAGTTTTACTTCTCCCCTCCCATTGAAGCAGAGAGCTATGCTGGATATGCGTGAAGTATTAGTTTTACTTCTCCCCTCCCATTGAAGCAGAGAGCTATGCTGGATATGCGTGAAGTATTAGTTTTACTTCTCCCCTGCCGTTGAAGCAGAGAGCTATGCTGGATATGCGTGAAGTATTAGCTTTACTTCTCCCCTGCCGTTGAAGCAGAGAGCTATGCTGGATATGCGTGAAGTATTAGTTTTACTTCTCCCCTCCCATTGAAGCAGAGAGCTAGGCTGGATATGCGTGAAGTATTAGTTTTACTTCTCCCCTCCCGTTGAAGCAGAGAGCTATGCTGGATATGCGTGAAGTATTAGTTTTACTTCTCCCCTCCCGTTGAAGCAGAGAGCTATGCTGGATATGCGTGAAGTATTAGTTTTACTTCTCCCCTGCCGTTGAAACAGAGAGCTATGCTGGATATGCGTGAAGTATTAGTTTTACTTCTCCCCTCCCATTGAAGCAGAGAGCTATGCTGGATATGCGTGAAGTATTAGTTTTACTTCTCCCCTCCCATTGAAGCAGAGAGCTATGCTGGATATGCGTGAAGTATTAGTTTTACTTCTCCCCTGCCGTTGAAGCAGAGAGCTATGCTGGATATGCGTGAAGTATTAGCTTTACTTCTCCCCTGCCGTTGAAGCAGAGAGCTATGCTGGATATGCGTGAAGTATTAGTTTTACTTCTCCCCTCCCATTGAAGCAGAGAGCTATGCTGGATATGCGTGAAGTATCAGTTTTACTTCTCCCCTGCCGTTGAAGCAGAGAGCTATGCTGGATATGCATGAAGTATTAGTTTTTCTTCTCCCCTGCTGTTGAAGCAGAGAGCTATGCTGGATATGCATTGAAAGTGAAGTATGCATTGAAAGCCACATTATCTATCAACAAATAGGGGTAGATTTTCAAACCGCGCGATTTGGCGTACTTTTGCTGGTGCATCAGGCGCAAGCAAAAGTACGCGGGATTTTAGTAGATACGAGCGGCTACGCGCATATCTACTAAAATCCTGGATCGGCACGCGCAAGGCTATCAATTCCGTATAGCTGGCGCGCGCCGAGCCGCGCAGCCTACCCCCGTTCCCTCCAAGGCCGCTCCGAAATCGGAGCGGCCTCGGAGGGAATCCTCTAACGCCCTCCCCTCACCTTCCCCTCCCTTCCTCTACCTAACCCACCCCCCCCGGCCCTGTCTAAACCCCCCCCCCCTTACCTTTGTCGGGGGATTTACGCCTCCCGGAGGGAGACGTAAATCCCCGCGCGCCAGCGGGCCGCTAGCGTGCCATGACGCGACCTGGGGGCGGGTACGGAGGGCGCGGCCACGCCTCCGGACCGCCCCGGACCGTAACCACGCCCCGCCCACAAAACACTGCCGACACGCCCCCTAAACGCCGCAACGACCGGGCCCGCCCCCCGACACGCCCCCCTCGGAGAACCCCGGGACTTACGCGAGTCCCGGGGGTCTGCGTGCGCCGGTGAGCCTATGTAAAATAGACTCACCGGCGCGCAGGGCCCTGCTCGCCTAAATCCGCCCGGATTTGGGCGGATTTAGGCGAGCAGGGCTCTTAAAATCCGCCCCATATTGAATAAGCCTAATAATTGGTAATACCTATAGCTTATGAACTCTTCGTTAATTTTACATGCTCTTGCCCACCCCTGTTTTTTTGTTGTTTTTTTTTTAAATATGGAGATGGCAGGCCTCCATCCTTCCGCTCTGTGAAGGTGGAACACCAACCACTGGCCACTGGCATCCCGCTCCATGAATGCCTCTGTGGCATTAAGGTGAATTAATTCACCTTAATTAACTCTGACCACCCAACAGAGTAATCAACATCTTTGCCAATTCCTTAATTTTACAATCTCTTTTAAATTGGCAGTTTTTTTTCTTTTTTCTTTTTCATTGTTAAATTACTATCGCCTATTCACCGTTCCAAGTTGTATTATGTCCCTGTTTTATTGTAACTGCTATTTTTTCTTTTAGCACCTGTTAATGTTCTTATTAATTTCCTTTTGTCACACCTTGTTAATTGTAAACCGGCATGATGCGATTCCCATCGCGAATGCCGGTATAGAAAAAAACTCAAATAAATAAATAAATAAATAACATGACTTGTTCATAGTCCCATAGAGAGTCAGAGTCAGTGGCAGAGCGGGGATTAGAACTGAGGAAAAATGAGATAACATGCCTTGTTCATAGTCCCATAGAGAGTCAGTGGCAGAGCTGGGATTAGAATCGAGGCACAGTGAGATAACATGCCTTGTTTATAGTCCCATAGAGAGTCAGTGGCAGAGCCGGGATTAGAACTGAGGAAAAATGAGATAACATGCCTTGTTCATAGTCCCATAGAGAGTCAGTGGCAGAGCTGGGATTAGAATGGAGGCACAGTGAGATAACATGCCTTGTTCATAGTCCCATAGAGAGTCAGTGGCAGAGCCGGGATTAGAAATGAGGCACAGTGAGATAACATGCCTTGTTCATAGTCCCATAGAGAGTCAGTGGCAGAGCCGGGATTAGAAATGAGGCACAGCGAGATAACATGCCTTGTTCATAGTCCCATAGAGAGTCAGTGGCAGAGCCGGGATTAGAATCGAGGCACAGCGAGATAACATGCCTTGTTCATAGTCTCATAGAGAGTCGGTGGCAGAGCTGGGATTAGAATCAAGGCAAAACGAGATAACATGCCTTGTTCAACTTCCTGTTGAAAGTTGGTGGCAGAGCCAGGATTTGAATTTAAGGAGCTTTCCAGGGTTCTAGCTCCTTGTTGTAACCACCACATTTCCTCCCTGAGGTCACCTAAGGAGACCTTCCCCTGGGAGCTTTTTATCCTCAGCTTTGCTTTCTGATTCTTTTGGCAATACACTCTGTTTTTATCCAGAAGAGTATCACGGCTGTAGGTCTTCCGCAGAGCAGAGATTACAAAACGCCCGTTGATATAATAGAATAGCTTGCACAATAAACATGCAGGATCCAGCAGGGCTGGCCCAGAGAACATCACAACACAGGCCAGGAGCAAGAAACGCATGTGTCATAGGAGGATTTAGCACTGGCTTCAAATTTATATAATAACAGTGAGGTTTTTTGTTAGCACAAGCTTGTTTTATTAAAGAAGATCATAAGGGGTTACCCTTACTAAATAGATCCCAAGTTACTATTGCTTATTAATTACCATAATAGCAGTTCATGGATTTTTCCTCTAGAACTTTTCCAAACCTTTTTTGAACCCAGTTACACTAATTGCTGTAACCATATCCTCTGGCAATGAATTCAGAGCTTAACTATGCGCTGAGTGAAAAATAATTTTCTTTGATTTGTTTTAAATGAGCTACTTGCTAACTTCATGGAGTGCCCCCTGGTCCTTCTATTATCTGAGAGAGTAAATAACTGATTCACATTAACTTGTTCAAGTCCTTTCATGATTTTGTAGACCTCTGTCATATCCCCCCTCAGCCGTCTCTTCTCCAAGCTGAACAGCCCTAACCTCTTCAGCCTTTCCTCATAGGGGAGCCGTTCCATCCCCTTTATCATTTTGGTTGCCCTTCTCTCTACCTTCTCCATCACAACTATATCCTTTTTGAGATGCGGCGACCAGAATTGTACACAGTATTCAAGGTGCGATACAGAGGCATTATGACATTTTCCGTTTTATTAACCATTCCCTTCCTAATAATTCCTAGCATTCTGTTAGCCTTTTTGACCACCGCTGCTGATTTCAATGTATTGTCCTCTGTGATGCCCACATCTTTTTCCTGGGTGGTAGCTCCTAATATGGAACTTAAGACACAGCGTGGGGTTTTTTTTTCCCAATGTGTATCTCTTTGCACTTGTGCGCATTAAATTTCATCTTCCATGTCCCGCAAGGTTTTCTGGCAATTTCTCACACTCCGCTTGTGATTTAACGACTCCTGCAAATTTGATGACCTCACTCCTCGTATTCCTTTTCCAAATCATTTATAAATATATTAAAAAGCAGTGGTTCCAGTGCAGATCCCTGAGGCACGCCACTGTGTTTAACTCTCTCTGTTTAGAAAACAGATCTTTTAATCCTAATCCCTGTCCCAGTCCACGAAAGGTCATTGCTTCCTATCCCACCTTGCTATGCTAATAAGTAAACTACCGTGCGATTTTTTTTTTTAAGATTAAATAATAGACACCGTGACAGTTGATTAAGGACACTAGAGGTTGAGATTATTTGCGTGCGGCACATGTTAATGCTTGACCAGCAAGGAAGAAAGAGATTGAAATTACAAATTTGATGGTTCAGTCTGATACTGATTTCTTGCTTGTGACTGAATCCTGATTAAAACGGCGTGATGTAGCGCTCATGAATAGTCTCTGTCCTGCGGGTTTTGCTGATTTGTTTAAAAAAAAACTTTTTAAAGTATTGAGACTTTGCTGCATATTCCAGTAACGGTTTTACAGCTTGGCTTTTACCAGTTCATTCCTGGGCGTTTTGCTTGATCTATTTCTGTCCTGCACAAAAGTCCTCTGTGCTCGATGCAGCTCTTAATCTTATATCTGATTTATTTTCGCAGCACCAGAAATGAATTACAGTTGGGGGATTTCAGTGCGCATTTTGAAGATGTTCCATCAAACAGAGCAGTGGCGTTTTTTGGAGAAACTGAATGCAATTGGTTTGGCACAGCCAGTACAGCAAGCCACGCGGAGAGGTGGACATTTGTTAGATATTATTTTATTCCAGGAGGACTTAGCCCGATTGAATGCTGTGACACATTTAAGGAATCTTTTTTTTAATGCCTTTGGTCCCGATCATAGCTTGCTTTTACCGTTTAGGTGAGATTCAAGCACTAAGGTTGTGCAGAAGTTGAAACGGCCTGCAGCTGATGTGCTTCATTTAGAGTGGTTAGAAAATAAACAGTCATTGATTGTGTCTCACTAGCAGGCAGATACAGAACGGTGCGCTCGAGCAAGCCCACCGTTTAGCTCCCGTTTGGCCGCACGTTTTTGATGCACTATTATTACCCCTTATACAGTAAGGGGTAATAGCATTTGGAAAACACGCGGCCAAACCCCCCCGAAACTAATAGCACTCATCACATTCAAATGCATGTGATGAGCTTATTAGTTAGTCACCCGCAATACAGAAAGCCGCACATTTTACTCTCAGAAATTAATGCCTGCCAAAGGCATTAATTTCAGACAGCACCGGGCAAGTGTACAGAAAAGCAGAAAAAACTGCTTTTTTGTACAGCCTCCGACTTAATATCGTAGCGATATTAAGTCAGAGGCCCAAAGAATTAAAAAAAAAAAAAATCTGCCCACGGCCTGCGGGTTGGAAAACGGACGCTCAACTTTGCCGGCGTCCGTTTTCCGAACCCGTGGCTGTCAGCGGGTTTGACAACCGACGCCGGTAAAATTAAGCGTCGGCTGTCAGACCCGCTGACAGCCGCTGCCTCCTTATTAGCGCGGGCCCTAATTTAAATAAAGAATCGCGCACCCAGGAGAGTGGCCTGGGCGCGCGTCGGGAGAGCGGGCGCTCGCCTCGGCGCGCCGGCTCTCCCGCGGACTTTACTGAATGGGCCTGTAGGGGAGGCTGTCGTTTGGTGGAATCACCCCGTGAGGCAGAGAAGGTAATTCGAGATCACACGCATACCTCTTATGCTTCATGGTACTGTCGTGAGTTACTTAACGGACCAGAGAAAATTGCAGCGTGCGGAGAGAAAATGGAGAACATATAAAATGACAACCTAGAAAGATGCAGACATGCTGCTACTAGTAGCACATAGAGCGAGGGTACTTAACGTGAAAAACTCCTTCTGTTCAACGCAGATTACCAGTGCTGACAATGAAACTCTGGACCTGTTTATTTTGGTAAAGAGATTAAGAACATAAGAAGTTGCCATGCTGGGTCAGACCAAGGGTCCATCAAGCCCAGCATCCTGTTTCCAACAGAGGCCAAAACCAGGCCACAAGAACCTGGCAAGAAGGCCTTCTAATGGGAGTGAAGTAGATTTGGATGCTGAAAGGTTAGCATTCCATTTTCAGGAAAAGGTAAAAAAAAAAAGGTAAACGTGGGTATTCCGTTGGGGAGGGCGAGTGCAAAATTTAGGCCCCCGTCTTTGCTGACTCAAGCATTCGATGGCCATCATTTCGAAAGATAGCAAAGTAGAGGCTCGTTGAGATTGTATCAAGCATACATATTGTAAAATGTACGCTAGGTCCCGGCCCTTTGGTTCTGATAATCTGCTCTGCAAAAGGGCCTAGTGAAGTTTCTATTTCTATCAATAATAGGGCTTTCTCGATAAGTGGAAAGAGATTCATCCAATAAGAAAAGATTTATCGAAGCCTGAGATTGTTAATCTAATTTATAGGCCCATTGCGAAATCAGGTACAATGAATAAGATCATGGAGAAGTGGATTCTTATTGAACTGGGAGAGTCTTTGGAGGAAAATCAGGGGCTAGATAAAGAGCAGTATGGGTTTAGGAAATATGGGACAGAAACACTGTTAGTTGCCCTTTTTGATGATCTGTTGAGAATTTTTAATACAAGTCACACTGGTATTTTAGTTCAGCTTCATGTGGCATCATTATTTGATACTAAACCCCATGCTCTGTTGCTTTTGAGGCTAATTATGCGGCTTGTAGAAAGAAGGTGAAGACATGGTTGCTTTTGAATATTAATTAATGAAGGGCAGTGTTTACGCTGGAATGTTTATTTTAACATTTTTTGTACACTGTTTTTAATGTTTTATTTTTTTGTATGTTGTGAACCTCCTTGGTCAGCTTTCTGCATGTGTGGGATATAAAAAGAGCTATATAAATAAATAAGTTAATTAATTAATAACGTTGCTTGGTGTACGAGAGGAGGAGCTCAAATGTTTTACTTCTGTGCTGGCGAATAGGAGACAGAACGTTAGGTTTGCAGGGATTGTTTCTAAGTGGTGTGAGGTCAATTTAGGAGCTCCGCCAGGGTCAGCCTCGCTGGCTGCTCTTTTTAAGGTATTTATACCACCACTGGAGTCTTTAAAGAAGTCACTGGGGCTGGTTTATAAATTATACGCAGACGCCGTACAATATTTTATTCCCAGCATGAAGGCAGGAGAGTGGTTTTTAGCTAACCGGTTAGCTCTGGATGAAAGAAAAACAACAATTCTATGGCCGGAGCATTTGGAGAGACCTTTCTACCTCAGCAGATATTGCCGGGTTGCAGAAGTTTGAGCTTTTGGAAGAGGCTCGCAATCTCGGCGCAATGGCTGATGGCAAACTTTCATTAAAGAGCCATATTAGGAGTGTATTGAAGTTGGCCTTCTATAAAATGCTTTTAGGAAGTTCCTTGTGTAATTATTTAAGGCCTCTGGATTTTAGGATAATCGTTCAAGCTCTAGTCTTATGTTCAGTGGACTATTGTAATGTTTTATGTATGGGATTACCGAAATATTTAATAAAAGTCCTACAGCTGGACCAGTCTGAGGTGATCAGGTTGATTTACGGGCTTCAGTGGGTAACGATGTGAAGCACCAAAAGCCCAATGTGCAGAGTTTCAATTGTAAGCCGCTCTGCAGAAAGCAGTTTATGATGAGAATAGTTGTTTAGCAGAAAGAGTATCTTTGCAATCACAAGCTCAGAAATTATTAAATGTCCCCACTATGAAAGATTTTAGACATATCATGTTCCAGAAGTGTGGAATAAGCTCCCTATGGAACTGTGATTAGAAAATAATAATAACGTTTTTAGGAAGAAGTTGAAAACGTTTTTATTTTTGCAGGCTTATCCAGAATGATGTGCGTTAGTATGCGAGGACTGCAGTGGGATTATGGTTTACTGTTTGTGCATATTTTAACCTTACAGTATTTTAATGTTTTCAATTTGTATGAAAATTGTTACTTGCATTGAACTGTTGTGAATTTGTGGGTTATAAGATTTTAAAATAAATAAATGAATACAATAATTTTCCTTCGAGTCTTTTGTTCTTATAATGTGTAGGAGAACCTGAGGCAGAGAAAGACCCCCTGAGAACTTGTATTGTGAAAATATGGATTAAATTCCTAAGAAGTGTGTATTGTGCACTATCATTTCCACTGAAAACGTTTTTCTTTTGTGGGAAGACCAGTCCCTGGAGTGCGACCTGATTTCATGGAGCGTCATTGTGAGGGATTCTCCTAACCCTAAGTGCCCGGAAGCTTTTCTTCCCTCTTGTTCAGAATGACTCCTGGGAGTGTGAGTAGTTATGTCCAGCCTCAGCCCCCAGCGAACACTCAGAGAAGATATGGGAGGGTGAACGTGAGGCCCGAAGGGATAATGAACTTCACTTTGAACGTTCCAACAGGCAAACCACCAATTTTCTCTTCACCAAACTTGCCATGACGACCTGGGGCTGCAATGGAAAATGTCCGTCATTCCCACTATTGTTCCAAGATGGGGATGAAAACATACCAAAGAGGCCATGAAGTACCTGACTTTGAGCATGCCCATGACGATTAGGACACAGTCAAGGAGAGGTATGGAATCATGGAGAAAGACACCGAAAAACACGCGCGCGTGTTTCTCCCACATCAGATTGCACCTCATGGAATGAGAGAAGGCAGCAACCATTCACTCTCCCTGCACCATGTCTCCAGGTTGTTTGCAGAGATTATTCAGCAAGAGTTAAACATAACGGCATATCCACCTGCAAGAGAGACTGTAGCTCTCGATTGAGGAAGTATGTGTGTGTGTGTGTGGGGGGGGGGGGGGGCGTGAGAGCATCGCCTGCTTCAGAGAACCCAGAAACCAATCACTGTGAAACTTCCATGCCTGGCACGCAGATGCCTGCTTTTTGAAAGAGGCCAGCGGATCCCGTTAACAGCCCCTCCGAGCCTTCGTAGGACTGGCCGGTATCGGTGTGCTCTTGCTGGAGGTGTAGGGTCCCACTCACACATCCTCCCCCTTACCCCAAGCACCCAATAGTCGAGTCCCAGAAAATAGGAATGATGAGCGAGAGAGACGTGTGACGGTATTCACAGTGGAAATTGGGTTTTCCTCTGTGGGGAAAACGTTTGTGAAAGAAAAAGATGTCCACCTGTGTGTCACATTTCTTTCTCCATAAATCTTAACAGGAAACGTTTTGATGAAACAGGTGACAAATTGCAAACATTTGACAAGTTTGCTGTTTGCCAATAACTCTAATTTTTACTGGTGCTTTTTTTTAAAACCGTTGAAACAAAATTATTTATAAAAATAGTGAAACTTGCCCTTTTGCAATTTTCGTGCATCAGTTCTAAAAATTCATTAAAATTCATAGCAAATATTTTTGCACATCTGCAGATTTTTTTGGTGTTATATTTGCAGATGGAAAGTTTCACTTTTCTCACATCCTTAACTGATGGTCCTGACTTCTGAGGAAAGCCTTTGATAAATAAGGCCTCATATTTGCTGCAAAATAAATAATATAAACCCTTGCATCTGTTACACGAGTTCTCAGAATTCGTTCCTTAAGATAAGCCGGCAAGATCTGCAGAGGACATACAGGGCCGATGGGCATTCCTACCATCAGATTTTACTATTGTGATCTGCTCCAGATCTAATTTCAATCTTCCTAGCCTCCCTTGGCACGGTGCTTCCTTGTCTGCATTCAGCAATAGATGCTTTTGTGTTTTAGTGAGTACGAGAGGCGCCAGATTGACAAAGGTGAAACCAGAGTCCTCCATTGACATGCAGAGTAGGTGCAGCGTGGGCGTTGGCAGTTCCAGCTTCCCTCCCAAGCCACTAACATGCCTCAGTCCGGCTCTGAAAGATTCACTTCTAAGCCTGAGCGGGCAACTCAGCCTCCATGCCTGTGCCATCATGAGAACATAAGAACATGCCATACTGGGTCAGACCAAGGGTCCATCAAACCCAGCATCCTGTTTCCAACAGTGGCCAATCCAGGTCACAAGTATCTGGCAGGATCTGAGACATTAAAAGGTTCCATTCTCCTAATGCTGGTAATAGCAGTGACTATTCCTTAAGTCAACTTGATTAATAGCAATTAATGGACGTCTCCTCCAAACTTTTTCTTAAACCCAGCCAAACTAACTTCCCTATCCACATCCTCTGGCAATGAATTCCAGAGCTTAATTGTGCATTGAGTGAAAAAGATTTTTCTCCGATTTGTTTTAAATGAGCTACTTGCTAACTTCATGGAGTGCCCCCTAGTCTTTCTATTGTCTGAAAGAGTAAATAACCGATTCACATCTACCCGTTCTAGTTCTCTCATGATTTTGTAGACCTCTAGCATATCCCCCTCAACCGTCTCTTTTCCAAGCTGAACAGCCCTAACCTCTTCAGCCTTTCCTCATAGGGAAGTTGTTCCATCCCCTTTATCATTTTGGTTGCCCTTCTCTGTACCTTCTCCATCGCAATTATATCTTTTTTGAGATGCGGTGACCAGAATTGTACACAGTATTCAAGGTGCGGTCTCATTATGACATTTTCCATTTTATTCACATTCCCTTCCTAATAATTCCTAACGTCCTCTTTGCTTTTTTGACTGCCGCAGCACACTGAGCTGTCTATGGCCTCTTGCCTCAGCCTACCAACCAGGAGGTCAACTATTGCCAATCTGTGCTGAGAGGTTTTGGTGATGTGGAAACCTGTGCACTGGGAGCTGGACTGAGACCAACAGCTCAGGTCACATAAACTACTAAATGAATGCAGACACTTAAAGAAATAGGAACTAATACCTTGTGGAGACATTTTTGTGATACAGTCGATCTGGAAGGGATACTTTTCATTTCCTGCTGCTATTTGTTACTTTCAAAGTACTATAAAAATGGCCATTTTTAATGCATTTTATGAAAAAAACAAACCCAACCCCATGGTTATGATTAGGGTTTGAATAGTAAAAAATACAAATAAGTCCCGCACGTGTTGTAACATGTTACAAGGTCTAGGTGAGTTGTTGTTTGCACTTTTACTATTCTGCATTTGACTGCTCTTTGGACCTTTTTCTTGTCTATGATTTGGGTTTGTTCACCTGTCCATGAATCCATCTGGTGGGCAAGCGGACAAACGAGGCTCCCGGTCGCTGTCAGATAAAGACGAAAAGATGCCATTGGCAGAGGAAGCAGCAAGGCTGGCGAGGCTCTCAGAGGAGGCACAGGCAGGGGAGGTTGGAAGGGAGGAAAGAGGAGGGAATGGGGGAAGAGGTAGAGAAGGGGAATTGGGGAGGGAGGAGTGTTTAGCGTGAGAAAATGTAGGGGAAGAGGAGGAGGCTGTGAGAAAGTGTGAAAGGATTGCGTGCCCCACTCCCACCCTCCCTCACACAACCCAGACTCTCACACCCAAGCCCCTTCCCCACCCTCCAAACCTCTCCCCTCCCCATCCACACACAGACACACACACAGACACACATACATCTCCCACCCACTCCCAGAGCCACTGCAAGACACACATTCAGGTTATGGACTCTTAAAATGTGCTCCTTTTAGTTCCCGGGCAATTCTAGATTTGTTGCATTTGGGAAAGTAAACCTCTCCTGCGAGCTCTTTCATGTTAATGATGCACAGTAATCTTTATAAAGTGAATTCCCCTGAAACCGCTCTACTTGTGTGGCGTGCGGTGAATAGCAGCATCTAATCTGTGCCCAGACGTAATGAATAGCTGCCATGGATAGACCATTAACAGAGCAAAGATAAACTCAACAATCAATGGCTGGCCACAAAGTGAATCACGTGATGCAGGCCATGCAGAAAAACAGAAAAACAACCTCTCAGCTGGGGCTTAATGGACACCATATGGTAGGATTGCCCTTCTTAAGCCGGGTCAACCAAACAGGCTGATCCTCTCTTGGTTTTGCTCCATTGCACAGGTTGTAGTTCTGAGTTTCTTAGGGAAGTCAGTAGGAAACTCAGCAGAACTACAAATATATGCATGCAGTGGGACAAAACCAGGACTGATCCACCTGCCCGGTTGGCTCGGGGGGGTTGGAGGGGGGGGGGAGAGTGGTGCAGAAATCCAAGGAATGAGCATACAGTGGTGGGTGAGACACTGATGTACATCAACCAGGGTGTACACGTCCGATGATCTCAAGGTAAGCAAAACAGCATGACAAGGCGGTGGTCAGAGCCAGAGGGATGCTGTGGTGCATAGGAAGAGGCTTAACCGGCAGAGAAAAGGAGATGAGTAGGCCTCTCCATATAGGTCAGGGGTGAGACCTCATCGAGAATATTGTGTCCAGCTCTGGAGGTCTTATACCTCCCTGAATGGTGCAGGGGTCTTATGAAAGGAGAATTAAGGATCTTAAGCTGTGAGAGGAAGAAGAAGGCGGCTATACGCAGATCTGGGAACTTTTGGTTTCCGATCACCGTGAGATTGTAATGGATTAGAGGTGATGGAAGCGGTGGTGGCGATGATGGGTGCAGACAAACTTTCTCCTCTCTTTCATACACACACAATCTAACACTCTCACATGCTCACACATACTCTCACTCCTCTCTCTCACACACACACACACACACACACACACACACATGCTCTAACATGCTCACTCTCACACACATTCACTCACACACACTCTCGTTCACACTTACATAGTTGCTCATTCTCCCACATACACACATTCTCTCTATTTATTTAACACACTCATTCATTCCCCCTCACCCCTCATTCAGACCTCATAGCCTCTTTCTTCTGGCCATGTGGACCAGCCCTGCTACTGCTCCTCTTTCTTGGGCCATGTTGGCAGAGCCGGGGATGGCTCCTGCTCCTCCTTCTTCCGGCCACAATAGCAGATATGGCGATTGCGCCTCTTCATTCCCCTATATGTGCACCGACATGACAAGGCTTCCTCTTCTGGTGTCACGCCGGCCACTTCAGCTGTAGCACAAGGAGTTTTTCAGTAGCCGGAAAGTCGGCAATTGGCTTAGCATCCCAAATCTCTTCCTGGGCTCTCCTTCTCTTGGAGGAGATGGGTGTGAACCCAATGTGGAGGTTTGTTCTGGTTGTGCCCAGCAGCAGTTCAGTTTGGCCTTTACTTTCCCCGTAAAGGAGTTAATGCCTTCATCATATGGGAAACCAGAAGTCCCAGAACACTTATATCATTTTAATAAATAAACTGTTCTAGGTCATTAAAAATAGATTGCTGACTTCCTGGGGCTTATTTTTTTGAGCTTATCTGAACCTTTGAACTCGCTTGTTTGGAGCAAAATCTTGGCGTCACTTGCTGTGTTTTCCACCTTTCTTGTTGATTAAACCTTTACTAAAAAGGCAGCAACAAAACCCCAAATATCTTGTAACAGAAAAGCAGTGTCAAAGCATAAAGTGAAGTATCCCCTGCTTGGTCTGGGTAGGCTGAACGAGGGAGGGGGGACCCCGCAGTTCCCAGGATGCGGTCGCATCCCGGCTCTCTCTTCCACTCGGCCATCGCGTCACACGCGCAGCTCCTGGGACGCTGGGGATCACCGGCGGGGAGGAGGTACAAACCCTCTGGGGCCCCTCGGGGCAGCGCTGGGGATGCTCATCGCAGTCCATTTAACTTTCGCCCACGTCTCCTCACTGAGTTCGAACGGCTGGAAAGGCAGCAAAACACCAGCAGAGGGCCAGTAGTGGCGTTCAGCGGAAAGGAAATTTACTTTAACTTAAAAAACAAAACCCATGCCAACATTGCAAAACTCATAAATGAAAGAACAAAAGTCAGGATCACAAAGGCCGCGGTCTCTTTATCCACGGTGCAAAAACCTCCTAACTCTTAGAGCGGCCATTGAGTCGGTGTCCAGAACTCCCTCCCTGTGGAGGAGAAGGGAAATTCTCCTCTTTCGCTATCCGAAACCAGATGGAAACAACTTGCAAAAAGGGGGGGAAACAATCTTCCTTGCATCAAAGACCCCCAAAACTCAGTCGCCCTCTGACCCCGCTGGTTACTGACTGCAAGGGGGAAAAGGAGCTGAACAGATCCAGTTCCTCCGGCAAAGGGGAGTTTGCCTCAGTGTTGGCAACTGGACCAAAATCACTGGACGCAAACTCTTCTGTCCAGTGGTCTCTGGCCCACGGGTAACTGGGTGGCAGGTTGGAACCACTGGAAAATCCATTTCTTTCAGCAAGGGGTGAAACAGCCCTCCTGTTAGAAACTGCTCCTGAGCATGCACAGAATGCATGCATCTGTCTATCACCAATAACACCACCTCCAAAAGCTCCCTCATCTCCATCTCCAACACAAGAGGATCCTGGGGGATTTCCTCCTGAGCATGCACAGAATGCATGCATCTGTCTATCACCAATAACACCACCTCCAAAAGCTCCCTCATCTCCATCTCCAACACAAGAGGATCCTGGGGGATTTCCTCCCGAGCATGCACAGAATGCATGCATCTGTCTATCACCAATAACACCACCTCCAAAAGCTCCCTCATCTCCAACTCCAACCCAAGAGGATGCTGGGGGATTTCCTCCCGAGAATGCACAGAATGCATGCATCTGTCTATCACCAATAACACCACCTCCAAAAGCTCCCTCATCTCCAACTCCAACCCAAGAGGATCCTGGGGGATTTCCTCCTGAGCATGCACAGAATGCATGCATCTATCTATCTATCACCAATAACACCACCTTCAAAATCTCCCTCATCTCCAACTCCAACCCAAGAGGATCCTGGGGGATTTCCTCCTGAGCATGCACAGAATGCTTGTATCTATCTATCTATCTATCTACTGAGCCCATCTCAAAAGGGAAGGTTAAAAGCTGGGGAGAAGTCTTCCCAAAATGCAAAACCATTGTGAAGGTTGGCAAAAGATTTAGTAATGCGCAAAGCTGTCGTTACAGTAAGGTCTGTTTTCACAATTCGTTATGCTTAAAAGTAGGCCAAATAATTGTGATCATGATCATAATAACCTATGAACATAAGAACATGCCATACTGGGTCAGACCAAGGGTCCATCAAGCCCAATATCCTGTTTCCAACAGTGGCCAATCCAAGACTCAAGTATCTGGCAAGTTCCCAAACATTAACTAAAAGATTCCAAGCTACTAATCCTTATTGATTAATAGCAATTTATGGACTTCTGCTCTAGGAAATTATCCAAACCTTTTTTAAACCCAACTACATTAAGGGGCGGATTTTCAGAGCCCTGCTCGCGTAAATCCGCCCAAAACCGGGCGGATTTACGCGAGCAGGGCCCTGCGCGCCGGGAAGCCTATTTTACATAGGCCTACCGGCGCGTGCAGAGCCCCGGGACTCGCGTAAGTCCCGGGGTTCTCCGAGGGGGGCGTGTCGGGGGGCGGGCCCGGTCATCGCGGCGTTTCGGGGGCGTGTCGGCAGCGTTTTGGGGGCGGGTATGGGGGCGTGGCTATGGCCCGGGGCGGTCCGGGGGCGTGGTCGCACCCTCCGTACCCGCCCCCAGGTCGCTGCCCGGCGCGCAGGAGGCCCACTCGCGCGCGGGGATTTACGCCTCCCTCTGGGAGGCGTAAATCCCCGGAGAAAGGTAAGGGGGAGGTGTAGACAGGGCCGGGCGGGTGGGTTAGGTAGAGGAAGGGAGGGGAAGGTGAGGGGAGGGCGTTAGAGGATTCCCTCCGAGGCCGCTCTGATTTCGGAGTGGCCTTGGAGGGAACGGGGGTAGGCTGCGCGGCTCGGCGCGCGCCGGCTATACAAAATCCATAGCCTTGCGCGCGCCGATCCAGGTTTTTAGCAGATAAGCGCGGCTCCGCGCTTATCTACTAAAATCCAGCGTACTTTTGTTTGCGCCTGGAACGCAAACAAAAGTAGGCTATTCGCGCTCCTTTTAAAATCCGCCCCTAACTGCCGTAACCACATCTTCTGGCAATGAATTCCAGAGCTCAACTATGTGTTGAGTGAAAAAGAATTTTCTTGGATTTGTTTTAAATAAGCTACTTGCTAACTTCATGGAGTGCCCCCTAGTCCTTGTATTATCCAAAAGAATAAATAACCAATTCACATTTACCCACTTAAGTCCTTTCATGATTTTGTAGACCTCTGTCATATCCCCCCTCAGCTGTCTCTTCTCCAAGCTGAACAGCCCTAACCTTTTTAGCCTTTCCTGATAGGGGAACTGTTACATCCCCTTTATCATTTTGGTCGGCCTTCTCTGTACCTTCTCCATCACAACTATATCTTTTTTGAGATGCGGTGACCAGAACTGCACACAGTATTCCAGGCGCGGTCTCACCATGAAGCAATACAGAGGCATTATGACATCTACCATTTTATTCGCCATTCTCTTCCTAACAGTTTGTTTGCTTTTATGACCACCATAGCACACTGAGTCGATGATTTCAATGTATTATCCACTATGACGCTTAGATATCTTTCCTGAATGGTAGCTCCTAATATGGAACCTCACATCGTGTAACTACAGCAAGGGTTATTTTTCCCTATATGCAACACCTTGCACTTGCCCACATTAAATTTCATCTGCCATTTGGATGCCCAATCTTCCAGTCTTGCAAGGTCCTCCTTCACTTTATCACAGTCCGCTTGAGATTTAACTACTCTGCATAATTGTGTGTCATTTGCAATTTTAAGCACCTCACTCATCGTGCCACTTTCCAGATCATTTATAAATATATTAAAAAGCACCGATCCAAGTACAGATCCCTGAGGCACTCCACTGTTTACCCTTTTCCACTGTGAAAATTGACCATTTAATCCTACTCTCTGTTTCCTGTCATTTAAGTAGTTTGTAATCCACAAAAGGACATTGCATCTTATCCCATGACTTTTTAGTTTTCTTAGAAGCCTATTATGAGGGACCTTGTTGAACGCCTTCTGAAAATCGAAATGCACCACAATTATTGGTTCACCTTTGTTCACATGTTTATTCACCCCTTCAAACAAAATGTAGGAGATTTGTGAGGCAAGACTTCCCTTGGCTGTGTCCCATCAAACCATGTCTATCTAAATGTTTTGTGATTTTATTCTTTATAACAGTTCCCATGATTTTTCACGGCACTGAAGTTAGGCTCACCGATCTATAGTTTCCCAGATCTCCCCTGGAGCCCTTTTTAAATATCAAGGTTACATTGGCCATCTTCCAGTCTTCAAGTACATCAGATGATGTTAATGATAGGTAACAAATTTTTACTAATAGCTCTGAAATTTCATTTTTTAGTTCTTTCAGAACCCTGGGGTGTATACCATGCGGTCCAGGCGATTTTCTACTCTTCAGTTTGTCAATCTGGCCTAGTACATCTGTTACGATCCCGGTCACTAATCTAGTGACTGGGCTCTTACCTGGCTCCGCGGCGCCGCAAACCGCTGGGTTTCTGGCCTCCAGGGCGGCATGGCAGCGGCGTCTCCTTGTGGAGACGCCGCCAGAAACTCCTCCCCTCAACAGGGGAACACGCGCGCGCGAAAGGCCGCGTTTTGAGGCGTCTGCACCCGGATGTGCAGACACGCCTCCGCTGACGTCAGACGCTGAGCAGGGGATTTAAACCGGGACTTCTGAGCTTCAAACTTGCCTTGCAACGAGGTCTCTCTTCGGAGTGCTAGTTGCCGTCGGATCATCTGATTCCTGCTCTTTGCCTGCCTGGTTCCTGATCTCTGCATGCCTGCCTGGTTCCTGATCTCTGCCTGTCTGACCACTACTCTGCCTGCTTGCCGCCTGCCTTGACTTCAGTTCGTGACCTCCACTCTGCCTGCTTGATTGCTGCCTGCCTTGACTTCAGTTCGTGACCTCTACTCTGCCTGCTTGTCGCCTGCCTTGACTTCTGTTCGTGACCTCTACCCTGCTTGTTTGCCGCCTGCCCTGAATCCGGTCCGTGTCTTCGTTCTCCCGGTTTGCTGCCTGCCCATACTCCGGTTCGTATTTCTTCTTGGATCCTTCGGTCTTCACCTAAGTCCCAGCGGTCCGGGTCCCTACGGGCTCCTCCTGGGGGGGCCTCGGGCTTCCAGGGCGAAGACTCCTAAGTCCTAGCAACCCGGGCCTCTACAGCTCCTCTGGAGGGGTCACGGGTTTCCAGGTGAAGACTCCTCGATACCATCGAGTTCTGCCTCCCGTTCGTCTCTCAGCGACGGTCGGCCCAAGGATCCACTTCCAGATTGGACAATCATAACAACATCTTCCAGGTTCACCATAACTTGGTTCAGTTCATCTGAACCATCCCCCTTGAAAACCATCTCTGGAACAGTTATCTCCCTAACATCCTCTTCAGTAAACACCGAAGCAAAGAATTTGTTTAGTCTTTCCACAATGGTCTTACCTTCCCTAATTGCCCCTTTAACCCCTCGGTCATCTAACAGTCCAACCAACACCCTTGCAGACTTTCTGCTTTGGATATATTTTAAAGAAATTTTATTATGTTTTTGCCTCTACTGCCAACTTCTTTTCAAAGTCTCTCTTAGCCTGTCTTATCAATGTCTTACATTTAACTTGCCAATGCTTATGCTTTATCCTATTTCTGTCTGATGGATCCTTCTTCCAATTTATGAATGAAGATCTTTTGGCTAAAATAGCCTCTTTCACCTCTCATTTTAACCATACTGGTAATCGTTTTGTCTTCCTTCCACCTTTCTTAATGCATGAAATGCATCTGGTCTGTGCTTCTAGGATGGTATTTAACAATGCCTGTTGCACACTTTTTACCTTTGTAGCTGCACCTTTCAGGTTTTTTTCTAACTAGTTCTCATTTTCTCAAAGTTTTCTTTTTGAAAGTTTAGCACGAGAGCCATGGATTTGCACACTGTTCCTCTTCCAGTCATTAATTCAAATTTGATCATATTATGATCTCTATTGCCAAGTGGCCCCACCACCGTTACCTCTGTCACCAAATCCTGTGCTCCACTGAGAATTAGATCTAAAATTGCTCCCTCTCTTGTCAATTCCTGAACCAGTTGCTCCATTAAACTGTCATTTATTCTGTCCAGGAACTTTATGTCTCTAGAAAGTCCTGATGTTACATTTACCCAGTCAATATTAGGGTAATTGAAATCTCCCATTGTTCCTGCACTACCAGTTTGATTAGCTTCCCTATTTTTTCTAGGCATTTCACTGTCTGTCTCACCATTTTGGCCAGGTCCCACTTCCAAGCCAAATGTTAGCCTGTGGGTGTGGTTTATTGAAATTGCCATCACTTAGTGCAATCATACGAGGTCAGGAAATTGAGGTAGGGATTCGTATTATTGTGACTGTGATCGTGCCCTTGGAATGTCTGAACCAGGGGCAGAGGTTAAGATTGGGATTACGGGTGATATTTCTTCAGCACCAGCATTATTTTCTCATCTGCCAGTTTCTACTTGAACTTTGCTGGTAGAAACCTTTGCAACAAATGGGAAGCTCAACTAGAGACATCCTCGGCACTGGTTCAGCACTTTACAATGAATTACATGCACATATAAGGCTCTTGGCCAAAGAGCTCGGGAGGCATCTCTTATATACCCTCCAGGAACAGATTTTATTTTAGGTCCAACGAATCAGCAAAGTGAGTGGCCTTGGATAAAATGCTAAGGGGCCGCCAACTGGTTTCCCTAGCAGCAGCCCTGATAGAGTGTGAGGCCTGTGAGCCATCGCATTCTCACAGTCCCTGCGGAGGCTCCTCGTCTTCCCTGCAGAAAGCCTGCACGGCGGGACGGGCCCCTCACAGGGGTTCTGGAGTGTGCACTGACCCACTGCCCACAGGCTCAGTGACAGGAGGCCATTGCCACCTCTCTTTGAGAGCCTTTGTACTAGGAGCAACACTCACGGCTGTGCGACTTTGGGAAAGAGATGAGGTTAATGGAAGGGGAGGGAACGGAGGCCTGAAGACCAGAAGCTGGTGGTTCTGTGCGCATGGGATGGAGGGTGCGGTGCAGAGTGCCGTATTTTAGAAATCTCTAAGCAGAGTGGCAAGGTAACTGGGAGGAGAGCAGAGGTAGTAGAAAAGTAATCTCAGAATACCCGTCGACCTGGGGAGAGACTCAAATTATTGTAACTTGTGCTTTCTAATGGAACTTCCATAACTTATTCAGCCTTCAAAATATCCAAAACAATAACTGTCCACATACACCGGTTCTTATACCAGTCCTCGCTCCTTCCCCCCCAGCCCGTCTGACTTTCAGGATATCCTAATGGATATGCATGACATATATTTGCATTTACTGGGGCTCCGCTATATGCACATTTATCTCATGCGTATTCATTAGGGATATCCTGGAAATCGCACTGGCTGGAGCTGGCGGGGGAGAGTGGGCCCAGGGTCCTGTTTGAATCGGTAGGGTTAGGGGTATTTGCAATGTAACCGCTGCTTTGCACAAGTTTGCCTTATTCTGAAGAGGGATGATGTCTGCTGCTTGCGGTCCCTCCGTCCGCTAATGAACAGGAGTGGCCCCTCCCTCCCGGCAGCCATCCTTTCTGTTTGTATAGCAGGAAAAGCTTGTAGCGATGGGAGAGTTTTAAAATCTATGCTGTTGGTTTAGTCTTCTTTAACTTGCGTTTGCAAATTTTTCTTCTTGGGATAGTAAAAGAAACAATTAGATCACGTGGGAAAAAGAAGTCATAGAAGGGTGAGAACAGCTCGGATGGATATTGGTAGCGCTCACTCCTTCAACAAGGTGTTCAGTTCCTCAGGCTGTCACTTGTCTCTGTGTTTTCTTGTTGTTTCTTTTTCAGGACAGGCTGATCCAG
The DNA here is from genome assembly GCF_901001135.1 of Rhinatrema bivittatum. NCBI lineage: Eukaryota > Metazoa > Chordata > Amphibia > Gymnophiona > Rhinatrematidae > Rhinatrema > Rhinatrema bivittatum. The sequence goes on along the minus strand of NC_042621.1, from coordinate 295,465,846 downwards.
GCCTGGTTTTACACTGCTGCTTGCCGGGACTTGTGTTTCTGATTTCCCTAAGAAAAGCAAAGGAACTGCAAGGAATGAAGCGACTCCAGGCCTGATCAACCCTGTCCTGAAAATATGGAACTGGCTGGCAACCGTACAGAGCAGCACTGCCTAGATCAGCGGTTCCCAAACCTGTGCTGAGGGTGCCCTGGAATATCTGCCTTGAATGTGCACCAGAGAGATCTGCAAGCTGGCCTCCCTTGCATGCAGGTTTATCTCGTGCATATTCACTGCAGACATCCTGAAAGCCAGGCCCTGTTTGTGACTCTTGGAGAAGCAGAGTTGGCCACCCCCTGTCCAGAAGGCCTGTTCAGTTGTAGATAAAGAGGATTTTCCTGTTACCAGTGGTTTTAGGATTTTCGATCCAAATGTTTTGCTAAGGCCTGCTGAAAGCATCACAGTTTCTCCCACCTACCAACCCAGAACTTAGGCCAATCCCCGGAGCTTCTTTATCTCCTGGATTTCTCTCAGCAGGATGACCTAGGTTTGAATGGCGAAAAAGATGCTGATCCAGGCCGAGCTGAAATTCGTTGGCTAACAATCACAAGGGGGCTGCCAAACAAAAATAACACAGGCAGGCAAGGGACTATTGTTCAAATGTGCAGGCCCATACACTCTCCTAAATATTATTAGTTTCCTTTCAGATGAAATAAGTCAAATTAACTTCCCTTTTGTATCCTCTCCCATGGCATACGTAAGTGATATTCTTTCTTCTGCCTGGCTCTCCAGTGCTGCCCCCTCTGCTGTGCAGATCAGCTCTGGCTTCTGCAAAGGAGCGCTGGCATGGGCACCATATTCTTAGGAGATTGTGCGTGACGCACCCCTGGAGGAGGCATGGACGCTGGACAATGAAAACAATGGCACGGTCAAGGTTTGACCATCTGCACGCCTTTCCCACTACACTTGTTGGTGGTTAGTGGAAGCAAAAACTCAGTACATGCTTTAATTCATTTTTTTTTAAAAGACTTCACTGGTTGCCAGTTAGTGCTAGAGTACAGTTTCAGTTGTTAGCTACAATGCGTAGAGTAGCCTATGACGATTCACACAGTTTAAGAAATAAGATTGTGCATTGCGTGCCCAGTCGAGAATTGTAGTCAAAGGTTTCTGGCAATTCCATCAGCACGGGACTATAGGATGCATAAACCAAGGACCGGGGCATTTTCCATTGCTGTGCCAGATATGTGGAATAGCTTACCAGTGGCAATCAGGGGTGAATGAGAGTATCTGAAATTTAGAAAACTATTGAGAGCAGAGTTGTTTCCTAGAGCTTTTGCAGAGAATGATCCAGAAGTGTAGAGACAGCCTAAGGCAAGGTTTTGTTGGTTCTTGATGCAATTTCAATGTTTTATTTGTGTTAGGTATTGTATTTTTTGTAATTATTTTATGAATGTTTTATTGTAATCTGTGATTGAATGTTTTAGATTGCGCAGAATATAAGTGATTTTTAAATAAAATAAATAAATAAATAAAGCATGATTTTCTATCAGAGCAAATTTAAAATTCACTTGTGATTGATGATTGTGATTGTGTTTTGCAGTATGGATGCCAGTATCTATTAGCATTATTTTATTTGGGTGGAAATGATGTTGTTTTACTGGGGTGGGGGAAGAATGGTCTGGTGATTAGAACTGTGAAGAGTTCCTGGCTTGGAATGAAGTCGGGTTTTTGCATACTGAATGGTATGCAGATTTATTTGTACCCTATCATTAAAATCATCCATTGTACCTGAAGACTGGAGGGTGACCAATGTAACCCCAATATTTAAAAAGGGCTCCAGGGGCAATCCAGGAAACTATAGACTAGTGAGCCTGACTTCGTCAGCTCAGTGTGCTGCAGCAGTGAAAAAGCAAAAGAATGTTAGGAATTATTAGAAAAGGAATGGTTAATAAAATGGAAAATATCATAATGTCTCTGTATCGCTCCATGGTGAGACCGCACCTTGAATACTGTGTACAATTCTGGTTGCCGCTTCTCAAAAAAGATATAGTTGCGATGGAGAAGGTACAGAGAAGGGCAACCAAAATGATAAAGGGGAATGGAACAGCTCCCCTATAAGGAAAGGCTGAAGAGCTTAGGGCTGTTCAGCTTGGAGAAGAGATGGCTGAGGGGGGATATGATAGAGGTCTTTAAAATCAACAGGTAAATGTGAATCAGTTATTTACGCTTTCAGATAATAGAAAGGCTAGGGGGCATTCCATGAAGTTAGCATGTGGCACATTTAAAACTAATCGGAGAAAGCTCTTTTTCACTCAGCACACTATTAAGCTCTGGAATCTGTTGCCAGAGGATGTGGTTAGTGCAGTTAGTGTAGCTGGGTTTAAAAAAGGTTTGGATAAGTTCTTGGAGAAGTCCATTATTTGCTACTAATCAAGTTGAGTTAGGGAATAGCCACTGCCTATTACTGGCATCAATAGCATGGGATCTACTTAGTTTTTGGGTACTTGCCAGGTACTTGTGACTTGGATTGGCCAATGTTGGAAACAGGATGCTGGACTTGATGGACCCAGTATGGAAATTTCTTATGATCTCATGCATATTCATTGATATCCTGAAAACCCGACTGGCTGTTGGGTCCCCAGGACAGGTTTGGGAAGCTCTGCCTTAGACTGACTTTCAGAAGCTTTAAAATTGAACAGTGCAGCGTTGTAAGGTTGCACCATGTGCAGTTGTAAATGATGCAAACCCCAACAGCATTCACAATCATGAAGACCCAAGTGTGTCCAGTTCACTGAAAGTGGGCTATGCTAACCTTGCATGCTTTCTCTGTACATTTAAAGATGGAATGGATGTTGGGATGATCCTCCCTGTGACCTGAAGTACTTCCTAATCTACACTGATGAAAAAAGCTGAAAATGTTCAAGATTTATCTTACTGGATTTGAAGAGCATCCAATAGAACCAATGAAAACGTATGGGATGGGTCAGCTTTGTTCTGCTGCCTCTGACTGTACCAGATTAAAATATACCTGACTGAAAAAGCCCTGATTATTGAAACTGCAAAGAGCACTCATGTCCTAATTAGATATACAGGCCGATACAGTACAGTGCGCTCCGTTGGAGCGCACTGTTAACCCGCCACTGGCCGCGCGTTTTCCCTTACCACTTATTCAGTAAGGGGCTGAAAACGCGCGTCCAATCCGCCGAACCTAATAGCGCCCTCAACATGCAAATGCATGTTGAGGGCGCTATTGGGTATTCCCGCGCGATTCAGTAAGTAAAATGTGCAGCCAAGCCGCACATTTTGCTTTCAGAAATTAGCACCAACCCAAAGGTAGGCGCTAATTTCTGTTGCCTGTTCCTACCACCGGGCCTAATTTAAATACTGAATTGCGCGCACAGGCGAGTGGCCTGTGCGCGCGCCAGTTTGCCCGCTCTCCCGCGGACTTTACTGAATCGGCCTGATAGTTAGGGACCGTCGTGTTCAATTTGTATTTTATTTCACCTGGGGTTTTATTAGTGTTTATTACAAGAACAAAAATTATATCTACCCAGAAAAATGACAATTTTTCCACTGATTTCTTTAATAATTTTTGTTCTTGTTGTAATAAGCATTGATTAATTCCCACGGAAAATAAAATGAAACCTGAAAAGGAAGGTCCCTAGACGTAAGCTTTTCCGAGGGTGCCCGACTCAAAGCGATGTGCGCACTTTAAAGCCAGCACTAAACGAGCCCTTAACCACCTAAACTGAATTTGAAAGTAGGGTGATGTGGCTGTAGCCACCCCATCTCAGTGACAGGAGAAGTGGGGGTTTATCAACCTCATGAAGCAGGACCTGGAGCCGGTGGATTGGACTCCCCATGGAAGGAAAGCCAGGAGAGCTGTGACAGTGCACGTCACAGGCTGGGTTGAGTTCCCCAATGCCGGGCCATTTATTTGAGGTAAAACTCGTAAATCCCACTAGGGAATGGAGCAAAAGTTTACAGAAGAGGCAGATAAAGTTATTTACAAGTCCTATAAGAAAACAAGGCACACTCCTTCCTCGGGGCTTAGACGCCAGTATGGCTCCAATTCCAGGTATAATTTAGTGAAAGGGAAATCCCTGCTTCTCTCCTCTTACACTGGGTGAGATTGGCCAGGTTACGTCTCCCAGGTCAGTCTTTTCTGGTGAGAACAAAAGGCTCCAGCTGCACCCTCCCCACAAGCTGGGGTTCTTCAGGGCGTTGCCGTTGGGTCGCCACGCCAATAGGCTAGGGCCACGGCTCTTCCCCCACGAAAGCACAATCAGTGGTGCTTCAGCAGAGCCCACGTGACTTCCACTCACTCGTCCCGTGCGGGTCTGTACCTTTCCCATTGTCTCTGGGACAAATCAATTGCTTCAAGTACAGAGAAAGGGTTTTCTCCAGAGGAAGGGACGAGGAACTGGAACATGAGAAATGGTGACCCTGAACAGTACAGGCACAGAGAGTACAGTTATAGTAGAATTTTGTATTACTCACTTTACGAGCATAAGCGCCTCCTCATCTCTACAGGACACGTCTCTGAAACAAAACAACTGTTTATTTTTCAGGAACACTTCCTGCTCTAGCTGGAAAAGGCTGTTCAAGGGTTAACACAAAAAAACAAGCTGGGTTGCAATTCAAGAACTTTAAAATTTCTTGGACAACAATTATTTTTTCAGGTTTTCACATGGAGTTATATAAACAGCTAAGTCCACTTTACATTCCTTAATTCGACTATTGAGTTCTCAATTAAACTAATCTACCCCTGTTTGTTTTCGCTACAGGTACTTATGTCCCTAATTAGCAGTGTATGAATTCTCCAAATGCACTTGACCTTTTAAGTTACTGATTCAAATTAACCACTATAAGAACATAAGAACATAAGAAATTGCCATGCTGGGTCAGACCAAGGGTCCATCAAGCCCAGCATCCTGTTTCCAACAGAGGCCAAAACCAGGCCACAAGAACCTGGCAAGTACCCAAACACTAAGAAGATCCCATGCTACTGATGCAATTAATAGCAGTGGCTATTCTCTGTATGTTGCTTTAATTAAAATGTTTAATTCTGGCCCGAGTTATGTGTGATTGCAGTTCCGGCTCGTGTGCCTGGTGGGTGGAGGGATCTGGATAAATCCCACGCAGTATCCTGACAAAGAGCAGCTGGAGGGTGATCCTGGAAGTGCGGACGGTTCCACTTTGATTCCTGTCCCTCGGAGTAGGCTTCGGAAGCCCTCTTCACTCACAGAGTGCTAATGATCTGTTTTGCTAATAAAAATCAAATAAAATTAATTCTCTTGACGTCGACTGTCACACAATGTCTTCCAGAGTTTCCTGTAATGCAAATAAGTCTCTCTCAGATGTGTGTACCAGCCTGGACTGCTTCTAAACTAAAATGACAAAAAATAAATCTGTCTGCTAGTCACTGGACTTATAGCCACATTAACTCACAATAGAATAGAATATAGTTCTACTGGACTGGACTCCCTACGTCTTTCCTATCACATTTCTCTGTGCCCTGACAGTGCTAATGCTGGTCTGCTAGAGGCCTGCCGTAGAGGATGATGTCGCCTTGCTTGGTTCTCTGCAGGTCATTGCTGCATATCCGCCTTGTGGAGGGAGAGGCTGTCTGTCACAACACATGGGGCCTCATGGGGAGTCAGCCTGAACCATCCTACGCTAGGGGTGGCCCTGCCCATGGTAGCAGGGACTCTACAGCAAGGGGGAGTTTGCTGAGCACTCAAGAGATCAAACACATGTCGGCCAAATGACATATATTGGAAGTCAGTTTTTGAATGTATGGTTATGTGTTGCTTTGAAGTTATCCAAAAGTGCCAGAGTTTGCGTCCGCACCCGCATAGGGTGCTGTTCAGACCTCACGGCCATCTTTGCTCTGCGCGGGTGCTGCTGCATGCCACGGTGCACACTGGTGCTTTCCGCCTCGACCTCAGTAGGCATCGCAGGATGTGATGTCAGTGTGTGTGGTCTGCCAGTTGTGGTGGAGGTCTTTGAGCTCTGTTGCACTGTGCTTGGCCCACCTCTGCAGTCATTTCCTCTTCAGAGGTTTATGAGCCTTGTTTACAATGTAGTGATGCCATTGTGAGATGTTTTGTGAGGGAAGGTCCAGTTTACAGCAATTCATTCCCTGAGTTAATCTGACATTGCAGTGACGTCTTGACAAACCGTCTGCATGCTATCATTATTGTATGTGCAGAGGTCTGTATGTATGTGACTATATTAACTATCTATAGAAAAATACTCCGTATTTGTGCAAAATCATTCATCTGACAAGATCAGAAAGAATAGCTTTTTGTACCATAGAAACATGCACGTATCCATCTCTGGAGAGGGAGAAGGAGCAAAGATATTATTAGAGTAATTGTTTTATGCAATATTCACTGCAATTCCTAATTAACAATACTTGTGCAAATCGCCTGTTGCATGTGGTAGCAGTGAAGACTGCACCCACTGCAGCGCTGCATGGTACCCCATGTCTCTTTTCCAATTTAGGGACTTCAGGGCTTGAGTCTGTAACCTCCTAGCTTTATAACAGGGACTCTACACTGAGCTAAAGGAGAGGCTTTCGGAACTGACCTGGTAGGACCCCATTTGCTGTAGCCTGGATGCTGCTCTCCCTCTCTCCTCTCACACCCTCCTATCAATGAATACATGATTACGAAATGTTCCTTCCTCAAATTCCTGCTAAGTGTCACAAACAATTCTGAATGGAAACTGTGAAGAAGAAGAAGAAACTAGGGACTGTGAGAAATCAACAGCATCCGATCAGCTGCTCGCTCAAATTCACAGTCTAACATGTCAAGTGCACCCCTCAAGGTATTTCGGCCAGCTGCGTTCTCCTCTCAGTTCTGGGCCCTTAGCTCACTAAAGATTTCCCTGGAGCAAAGGTTTTCACAGAGTGGCAGAGCTGATGGGTACAGCCACCGATACAGCCTCTCACTTAGCCATCAATCATCCAGCCGGGGCTCTGGAAGCTAGCCTGAACCGTCAGAGGAAAAAGGGCTGAAGGTTACAGAGAAGAGGATAATCAGGGCTGGATTTAGGAATTTGGTGCCCTTAGGACCGGGAAGCAGGGGTAGATGTGTGTGTGGGGGGGGGGGAGGCAGAGATCAGAGAACTTGAGATAGATTTGCTTGCACTGCCTCTATTGTAAGCAAATCTATCGCACGCACATTCATGGTGGAAATCGTGAAACCCCAACTGGCTAGGTAGCCCCTGAGGACTGGGTTGAGAACTCTGGAGTATACATATTTCAGTCTTTAATTCTCCTATGGCTTCAGTTGCAGACCACACATCATTTTGGTTGCCTTTCTCTGGCCCTTCTCTAACCTATCTAAGTTCTTTCTGTACTCGGTTCTGGAGGCCCTACATCAGAAAGGACAGAGATAAGCTAGAGCACATAACCTAGTGTAAGTTTATTACGTTTTGTACAAAGAACTTGTTTGCATGTATGCTCCTTATTAAGGGCAGTAGGAATGTAGCATTTTAAGGCACATGCACCATATACACACCCACAGGAGCTTTTAGCCAGCTGCGTGGTGCACGTCCTTATCCTCTGACCTTTGAGCTTCTGGAGATTCCTATTTCAAAATAAAGAGAATTCCAGGATTTGAACAGAAAAGCAATCTTCTTCGCTCTACCTTTTATTTAACATACAGCAGTGCCCTAACACCAGCGATCCCGGTGTCATATGATTCTGCACAGGAAGGGCTGCAGAGTCTGACCCTTGCCACAGAATTTCCTGCACCTCATGGAGCTGGGCCGATCCTCATCCCTTTACGTCTCTCCCCCTTCCCATCTGCTGGGCTTGGCAGCTGTAAGGGGGACAGCGCCAAAGCGACATTCCAGTCCCGGGCAGCAGAGGAAGAAGCAGCAGTCCGAGGCACTGTGCCGGAGCTATCTTTTTCCGGCTTGGTGGAGGAGATTGTGTAGGGAAGGGGACAGGGACGGGGAAGGGAATGGAGATGGTGTGCATTGTGTGGGGTAACTGAGGGAATCAGAGCTGTATGTATGTGTCTGTGTGTGGGAGAGAATGAAGGGATCAGAGGGTTATGAGTGAGAGGACTGGAAGGGGCGTAGATTATGAATGTATCAGCAGGGGAATGGACTGTGTGTGGGGGTGAATGAGTGGATCAGAAGGTGTGTGAGGTGTGTGTGAGTGGATAGGAAGGGGTATGGACTGTGTGATGTGTGTGCGTGTGTGAATGAGTGGATCAGAAGGTGTGTGAGGTGTGTGTGAGTGGATAGGAAGGGGTATGGACTGTGTGATGTGTGTGCGTGTGTGAATGAGTGGATTAGAAGGTGTGTGAGGTATGTGTGTGTGAGTGGATTGGAAGGGGTATGGACTGTGTGATGTGTGTGTGTGAGTGAGTGCGTGGATTGGAAGGGGTGTGAACTGTGTGATGTGTGTGTGAGTTAATGAATGATTTAGAAGGTGTGTGAGAGTGAGTGGATCAGAAGGTGTGTGTATGTGAGTGGATCAGAAGGGGTTAGGGGTTTTTGTGTGAGTGAATCAGAAGGTGTGGAGGTGTGTGTGTGTGTGTGACTGGATTGGAAGGGGTATGGACTATCTGATATGTGTGAGTGAATTAGGTGTGTGAGTGGTTTGGAAGGGGTATGGATGGTGTAATCTGTGTGTGTGAGTGAATGAGAAGGTGAGTGAGGTGTGTGTATGTGAATGGATCAGAAGGGGTTAGGGGTGTGTGTGTGTGTGTGTGTGTGTGTGTGAGTGAATGAGAAGGTGAGTGAGGTGTGTATGTGAGTGGATCAGATGGGGTTAGGGGTGTGTGTGTGTGAGTGTGAGTGAATCAGAAAGTGTGTGAGATGTGTGTGTGAGTGAGTGGATTGGAAGGGGTATGGACTGTGTGTTTGTAAATGAATGAGTGAATCAGAAGGTGAGTGAGGAGTGTGTATGTGAGTGGATCAGAAGGGATTAGGGGTGTGGGTGTGTGTGAGTGAATCAGAAGGTGTGTGAGATCTGTGTGTGAGTGAGTGGATTAGAAGGGGTATGGACTGTGTGATCTGTGTGTATGTGAGTGAATCAGAAGGTGAGTGAGGTGTGTGTATGTGAATGGATCAGAAGGGGTTAGGGGTGTGTGTGTGTGTGTGAGTGAATCAGAAGGTGTGTAAGATGTGTTTGTGAGTGAGTGGATTGGAAGGGGTATGGACTGTGTGATCTGTGTGTATGTGAGTGAATCAGAAGGTGAGTGAGGTGTGTGTGTGTGCGATCTGTGTGAGTGAATCAGAAGGTGAGTGAGGAGTGTGTATGGGAGTGGATCAGAAGGGATTAGGGGTGTGTGTGTGTGAGTGAATCAGAAGGTGTGTAAGATGTGTTTGTGAGTGAGTGGATTGGAAGGGGTATGGACTGTGTGATCTGTGTGTATGTGAGTGAATCAGAAGGTGAGTGAGGTGTGTGTGTGTGTGTGATCTGTGTGAGTGAATCAGAAGGTGAGTGAGGAGTGTGTATGTGAGTGGATCAGAAGGGATTAGGGGTGTGTGTGTGTGAGTGAATCAGAAGGTGAGTGAGGTGTATGTGTGAGTGAGTGGATTGGAAGGGGTATGGACTGTGTGTTTGTAAATGAATGAGTGAATCAGAAGGTGAGTGAGGAGTGTATATGTGAGTTGATCAGAAGGGGTTAGGGGTGTGTGTGTGTTTGTATGAGAGAGAGAGAGAGAGAGTAGACTTGCCCTTCTCCCCTTTTCCGATCTTGGATTTCCCCCCTTTTCCTTCTCCTTCTGCTCTCGATTTTCTCTTCCTGCTCGTTCCTCCATCTTCAATACCCCATCCCCTCCATCACTTATCTATCCCTCTCACTTTCCCCAGTTCTCTCCTCTAAGCTCCCTTCTCTTTCCTCCCCATTCTCAAGATCCCCTCCCCTTATTCTCTATCCCCTACACAGCACCCAATACTTAGCAGTTCTGTAGCACATCCAAAAAGCAAACATTATATTCATTTATCTGAGACTGATAGTCTGCTATACCACTAAAGAGCCAAAGTGGATAACAAAGGCTAGAACAGTGCAAAAATTAAAATAAAATGCAATAAGCTCTAAAATAACAGGTCTATGAACATCCCATACTTGCGGTAACCAAAGTCCTCCTCAGCCTCAGATCTAAGGCCTCCCATACCAGCTAGAATACAGTGAGACTTTCTCTAAACCTCACGAGGATGCCCCACAAATACTTGTTCAAGGAAACCAAGGCTTTAACTGCCTTCTAAAGGATAGATAGTGGGGCTCCAGATGGATGTGAAGAGGGATTGAGGTCCACAGGGTAGAGCAGGGGTCAGCAACCTTTTTGGCTGAGAGAGCCATAAACGCCACATATTTTAAAATGTAATTCCATGAGAGCCATACAATATGTTTAAAACTAAATACAAGTAAATATGTGCATTTTATGTAAGATCACACTTTTAATGTACAATAAGTCTCTGAAAATATTACACCAGGCCTTAAGTCACCAATACATCTCCTATTAGGAAAACGGACCAAGTCAGGCTGCTATAGAGTCCTACACAGAAACTACACGCCAGCAGAAAACCTCACCTGAATCACGTGCTGTCCCTCACCTAACATAGAATAAAGAGACCAAAACGCATAACAAGAAGCATGCGGAAAAAACTGAATTGGAAACTGCAACAAGCCAGAGTCTCTGTATGCAGTGTAACAAAGGAAAAAAGAAACATCACCCATCCTTATAAAACAAATCAAGAAATATAAAATCATCAGCAGTAAAACTGTACTAACAAAAAGAACATATTTCGAAACAGCTGATGAGTGGAATATCCAATAATTAAAAACTCATATAAAACATTTCCAGATACCAACAAAATATTTCAAAATAGCAGACACAAAGATCCAGTAATGAAAAATAATAAGGATACAAAAATTTTTTTGCTCTGCATACCTGGGAACGTTTGATATCCAGGTGTCCTGAGATTGTTCTGAATTAGCAGGAGGATGGATGGTTTGCTTGGAACTTTCTCCTCTCTCAGTCACATACCAGCGCTCTCTCTCACACTGGCTCTCAATGACACACCTATACACACATGCTCTCAGTACTCACATATACACATGTTTTTTCTCTCTCATATAGGCTCTTAATTACACATTTACACATATGCTGTCTATCTTTTCACGCTTACACACACACACAGGCTTTCAATCACATAAATACATGCTGTCTTTTTCTCTCACACACAGACTCTCATTCACATGCTTACAAACATGTCCTCTCTTTCTCTCATTTACACACAGGCTCTCAATCACATACTCACATGCTCCATCACCTAAACCAGCTCTCAATCACACACAGACACACATGATCTCTCTCTTACTTATACACACAGGCTCTTAATCATACATACACATGATTTCTCTCACACACAAAGGATCTCAATCATACACACATACTCTTTCACACAAACAGGTTTTCAATCACAAACTTACACATACAGGTTCCCAATGGTAAACTTACATTCATGCTCTCTCTCTCTCTCACAGGCAGGCTCTCAATCACAGACATACTCTCTTTCACATGTACAGGCTCTCAATCACAGACACAGGATCTCAAACACACATGCTTGCTCGCTCATTCACTCTCTCTCTCCCCCACCCCCACCCCGGGAACTCGCGGCAGCAGCAGCCTCCTCCCAACGCTAACCTCCTTCATTTTCAGCCCTCGCGGAGGCGAAGGCGGAGTCCCATCGGTCACGGTTGAAACTCTTCATTTTCCTCCGGGCCGCAGTCTTCTTCCCGTCGAACATTAGCGTGGCCTCTTCTTCCCGCGCAGGCACCCGATGCTCACCACTTCCTCTTCCGGGCCGCGGAAAGAAGAGAGCACGCCGGTGCGCTCTCTTCTTCCCGCGGCCCGGAAGATGAAGTGGTGAGCATCGGGTGCCTGCGCGGGAAGACTCCCGCGCAGGCACCCGATGACTCCAGCGCTGGCACCCGGCTGATACCCGATGACTCCCGCGCAGGCACCCGATGACTCCAGCGCTGGCACCCGGCTGACTCCAGTCGTGCCGCTGACTCTCTCTTCTCCCTCCCCCCGCGGCCCGGAAGAGGAAGTGGAGAGCATCGGGTGCCTGCGCGGGAAGAGACCACACTAGCGTGGTCTCTTCTTCCGCGCAGGCACCCGATGCTCTACACTTCCTCTTCCGGGCCGCGAGGGGGGGGGGGGGAGAAGAGAGCACGCCGGTACCGCTGACTCCAGCTGTCCTGCCGCGTTCCGCCCGGGCTGACAGCATTTTAAGCCCGGGCGGCGGAGGACCGGGGAGCAGCTGGGTCAGCAGGGAACCGCGAAGTGTGGCGACACTTGTCCGCGAGCCAGATGCAGCCCTCAAAAGAGCCATATCTGGCTCGCGAGCCATGGGTTCCCGACCCCTGGGGTAGAGGGTAGAACCAACCAAGGTGGACAGTAAGAGTTGGAGGAGCCACTAGCACTGCCTGTGATGTTCTGGTTGGAAAAGTAACGTGTTAGTAAATATGTTAGCTAAGCAGGGCCAGCCGGACAAAGGCATTCAAATACAATGGATAGGATTTTGAGCTCGATCCGCCATTGAGTTGGCAGCCAATGGAGCTTCTCTGGAACAGATGTAACACGATCTCTCATCTTGACATCTGTCAGTAATCCAGAAACTGGAAAACCATTGTAGGCCCAAGCAAATATTCTGCATCTTAAAAGCCAGAAACCCATCCCTATAATACACAGCACCCAAGGACGAACAGTTCTATCGCACCAGCAGGAGGCGCTCAGGAAGCAGAGAGAAATTCAGATGGAAAGCACCTTGGGCAGTGACTAGAGCTGGGGGATGAACAAAATTGCCATCAGTGAGGGTGATCTCCTAACCCATCCACCAGCCAGGCACTTGCTAGGGGCAGAGTTGGTTGGATTTCCAAATGGGCAAAGTACCTCTCCCCCCTCACCACGACCTCTGTGACTTTGCCAGTTTAATATTGACCTCTTGGCTTCATATCATCAGAAGTCAGTAAGCCCCGCCCACGGGAAATTCCCTGGATAAGCGGCAGGGTTTCTGCTCTTTATTGCTCATCACCAGTTTTGGACTCTCCGCATTGTAACTGCATTAATTGTTCACTGAAAATAGATTATTACTGCGGTTGCGATATCCGCCTCCCTCTTATTTTCGGTCATCCCATTTACAATTAGTTTATAATATTAAGAATTTGGTTTTTTTGCAATTCTTTTAACACAGGTATCCATTGAAAAATGTTTTCTTACTGCACACGCGGTGTGACTCTCGCAGGCTGCCAAAAAAACGAAGACATTGGACATAAAAGTTCTTTCCCCAGGCACACCATTGGGCTTCAGGTTGCTTTCTTGTTCCCCAGTCTTGTTTTTCTTTGTGTGCTGGCGAGAGCTCGCTCTGACTCAAACCTAATTATGATTCTGGCTCGATCTTATAAGGATACTTTTTTAATCCATTGTGTCCTGAGGGCCCGTCCCTAAATCTAGCTGTAGGTTTCCGAACTGCTCGGTTGTTCAACCACTGGGCTGGCTGTTCTTGTAACTTCGCCAAGTCAAGTGCCAAATCATAACGGGCCGCGGTGGAGTTTCCATCCCAGGTTAACAGAGGCACTAATCACAAAGGCAGCTAGAGAAAGTTAAAAGTAGAACTAGAAAGCTATTATCATGTGAAGAAAAAAAAGAGATGGATAGAGAGGCGCTCAACAGATGTCCCAGCATCTGCACTTGGTAACTGCTAACATTTGTTGAGGAAAGGGAACTCTTTGATCCTTTTCAATAATAAGCCGGGTGTTGCGCTGAATGACAGCTGCCAGTGCGATGCGATGCTTGAACTTGGCCAACGTGAGTAGCCCATAGATGCTCGCCAGAATGACTCTACTGGACGTCAGGTGGCAAGCAAAAACAGAACGATCAGGACAGGTTAACGACCTCCCGCCTCCCCCAAGCATTTGCCATCTGCCCGCACTGCGGCTGCCTGGGGTGGCAGGAAAGCTTCCTGGTCGCAGGAGAGCCGCTTCATCCCTGGCTGCCCCGCGACTGGAAATGTGTTGTGCGTGCCTAGGCACGCTCACCTAGGACGACAAACACCACAGGGTGGCTCTGCCAAGTGCCTTCCCTCGCGGGTGCAGGGAAGGGTCAAGGCCATCAGGAATCACGCAAAGCGCCCGCAGACAGGGGGGCCGTGGGGTTATTCCAGTGATCCAGACCCAAGTCACGGCGGTGAACCGCACAGCAAGGAACAGCCGTGGGCTTCGCCGACCGCCGGAGGAGCCTTTCGCCGTGGCAGGTCTGAACAGGGTGCCCGGGCCTGGAAAAGCCTATGACTGGCATGCTGGCGGGACACAAGCAGAAGACGGATTTTTGACTTTGCTACAAGTCGGGAGAAACTTCCAAAGTTTCGACCCTCACACAGCTGTTTGGGCCCTACGTACCTGCTCATTCCTTTTTAAAGCTTCTTGTTTAAACGACCAGGCATAAAAATAAAACAAATACAAAAGGCCCGCGAGTCAGTGACGTGCGACAGTGGTAAGGCAAGAAACTGCAGTCGATAATGCCAATTAAAAAGGGTAGAGGGGTGTCTGGTGCTTAGAACCGCAAACCGAGAACTGGGGAAGCTGGCTGGAAATATCACTTCCCCCTCGGGTGGATCGCCCCAGGTATCAGCTTCAATTCTGTGCCCTCTCTGGGGCAGGGACTTGCCTCCTGCACCTGATCTGTTACTCACGTTGAGCACAGGTCTGGGCAGCTGAGCGTCCACATCCATGCCAAAGAAAAGAAAAACGGCTCCTTCAGGACCATCAAGGCAGGTCACAAGGCCGTCAAAGAGAGACACCAACTCGGATTTGTGTCTCTCACTCCCTTTCAATACTAACTACAGGGACATTCTTCCCGTGCCGAGCCTCTGTAAACCAGGGCGAATGCAGCAGCTGATCGGCAAAGGGACTTGCTACCCGAAAGACCAAGCAGAGGAGAAACACATACTGGGAAAAAAAAAACCCCTCAAAACAATAATGAGCTGAAATCTCGCTCCCTGCCTCCTCCCAAAATCACCTGATCACTCTTCAGGCCCCGAAGCATCCTGTGTACTCCTAGAGATCTGAATGTGAACCAGGGCCTGTATGAAACGCTTGCAGGGAGACAAGACTGACCTTTGGGTTCCTCTCTGCAGCCGCGCTGCTGCTCGGTGCTAGGACGGCCGAGTACGGGAAGGAGGTGCAAGGTGCATTCAAGGGTTATGGAACGGGATAAAGGCAAGCTTTGCCGGGCGCAGTGCGGCGTTTCACCCTTCACGGCCCACGGGGCACAATTCACCCCCAGGGGTTTGCACCTCCACTTTGGCGAAGAGAAGCTGAATATTGGGTTTTCCCCAACTCTCCGCTGTCGTAACAGAGGACGTTCAGCCACTCCAAAAGGTATTTGGAAGGGTCCAAAAATAATATTTGGAGTATGCAGGAGGCAGAGTCCACCTATAATCTCCATTATTCGGCTCCGCCTCCTTATCACCCCCAAGTTAGTCTTTTATTTGCCTTCCTGAGCTATTTACCCCAAATAGATGGATGCAGGTGGTCTCCCTTTTGCCTGAGTGGCTTTCTTTCTGTTTCCTATGGAAACTCGTCTGAGCCAGCCCATGCCACACTATTCCCCTTTACTCTATTTGATTTTATTGGCATGACTGTTAAAAATGTCTTTTATATGTATATATCTTTTATATATCTCTGCTTCAACGGCAGGGAGAAAGTCTAATACTTCACTTTCAATGCATATCCAGCATAACTCTCTGCTTCAACGGCAGGGGGAATGAAGAAAAGTGGATCTATATACAGACAACCAACAAAGATTGAATTACATAGTTGGGGTAAACAAGCATGGGAGTAGCTTGCTTATTGCAGCAGTTACTACCCCAATCTAATTAAGCTAGATATTTCATTTAAATGCAGCTCCAACACTGCTCTCTACATTAATGGTGGGGGTGGAAGAGTAATAGAACCAAAAGGTTACTAAGAGCCAAGAGAAACAGATAAGTATGAAAAAAAAAAGAGTGTGAAACTTGCTGGGCAGACTGGATGGGCCATTTGGTCTTCTTCTGCCGTCATTTCTATGTTTCTATATGTGACTTTGCAATGTAATTACTGCATTTCCTATATCTAATTATCCAATGACGGTCTTATGTACCGGTCGCTTTGCAAAACTAGTGAAGCATTTTATTTTATGTCTCGCTTTCCTGTAGGCCTTTTACTCGTCCGCGTTATCGCTGATTTTAACCTCTCGTTTGTATGATAGTTCCCGCTCAGGTCCACGTTCCTCTAAGATGGCAGCTTCGGTCTGATTGGCTATCTACTACATCCTTCTAGGTTTGATGATTGGTTAACCCTTTTGGTGCCTTTTTTCGGCGTTTTTAAATGTTTAAGGATTGGGGTGACATGTTTGCACTCCTATATTGACGTTCTGCACGTGAAAAGGTTTGTGATTATCGTGATTTGTACATTATTATTTTTTGTTTGCTCCTTATTCTCTAAGGGGTAGATTTTCAAAAACCGCGAATAGGCGTACTTTTGTTGGCGCTCCAGGCGCAAACAAAAGTACGCTGGATTTCAGTAGATACGCGCGTAGCCGCACGTATCCGCTGAAATCCAGGATCGGCGCGCGCAAGGCTATCGATTTCGTATAGCCGGTGCGCGCCGAGCCGCGCAGCCTACCCCCGTTCCCTCCGAGGCCGCTCCGAAATCGGAGCGGCCTCGGAGGGAACTTTCTTTTGCCCTCCCCTCACCTTCCCCTACCTAACCCACCCGCCCGGCCCTGTCTAAACCCCCCCTTACCTTTGTTGGGGGATTTACGCCTCCCGGAGGGAGAAGTAAATCCCCGCGCGCCAGCGGGCCTCTTGCGCGCCGGGACGCGACCTGGGGGCGGTTCCGGAGGGTGCGGCCACACCCCCGGGCTGCCCCGGGCCGTAGCCACGCCCCCGGGCCCGCCCCCGGAACGCTCCCGACACGCCCCGAAAACGCTGCGCGGTTCGGGCCCGCCCCCCGACATGCCCCCTCCGAAAACCCCGGGACTTACGTGAGTCCCGGGGCTCTGCGCGCGCCGGTAGGCCTATGTAAAATAGGCTTACCGGCGCGCAGGGCCCTGCACGCCTAAATCCGCCCGGATTTGGGCGGATTTAGGCAAGCAGGGCTCTTAAAATCCGCCCCCAATAGTTTTCGTCTTTTAATTTCAGGATTTGGAATTTATGCCGTTCTCCCTCCCAACGCAGCTGCCTTTGGGCGAAACACGGTGTCCGTGTCGGGGGACATTTGTCAAGATTGTTGACTGAGAATGTTTAGACAAGAGGAGTTGTCTTTTGAATAAAGTATCCTGAACCACCAGAACTGTGTAAGGGCTTTCATTGGCTCTGCACTCTGCTGGCTATTTGGATGATTTATCGAGTGTGAGATTCTACGCTACTCATTTTCTTTGCAAAAGGAAGTAGACCAGGGGCAGGCAATTCCAGTCCTCGAATGCTGCAAGACGTTCAGGTTCTCAGGATATCCACAACAAGGCAAAGTGTGCAAATGCATCTCATGAATATTCAGTGTGATATCTTGAAAACTTGACCAGCTTGTGGCACTTGAGGACTAGAGTTGCTTGCCCCTGGAACAGACTTCGGAGTGACGAAAGGAAATATTTTTTGATGAATGCATGGAACAGCCTCTGAATGGAGAAAACCCGATAAGCACAGAGGACCTGTGAGACATGAGGAAGGGACAGTAAAGCCTACAATCAGGAATGAGCAGACTAATATGACCTTGAGGTCTTTATCTGCCACCATTGTATCTGTTCCTAAGCCTGACAAACCTGGCTAAGAATGCATTCAGGAGCTAGGCTTTTAATGTACTCAGGGTTCGCACACTGACACACATCATGTGACCGGACAGCAAGCGTGAGAAGGGAAGAAGTAAACACCAGGCGTGCAGGATCTGTGGTGAGGGACTTAGAAGTGCAAAAGAAAGCCAGTATGTTTTGTGAAAACTGCGTATGTTTCTCAAATCACAGTTTCAGATGCACAGACAAAGAGGGTATAACTAACAGAGGCAGGAGAGGGAGACGGCAGAGAGACAGATAGTGAGAGAGAATCCTCACCGACAGAAGCAACTCAGCTGCTCTGATCGTGAGAAAAACGTTTGTATTTCATTATTATCATTGCAGCTATTGCCTTTGCTATATCTGTGTATTATGCCTTGCTTTCTGGAATTTAACTTAGCATTAATAGTAAACCCAGCTATCCTGGAATCTATTGTGTACTGACTCAGAGTGAGTGTTGCTTTGTGTTTTCTTATGTAGCAGATCCTTTCAGTGAGGGGCCTGCAAGATACTGCTTTGTGTCTTGAAGTGGCAGATCTCACTGAGTGGAGTTGCCCAGGAGATCCCGGGCTTTTTGTCTTGAAGTGGCAGATCTCACCGAGAGGAGTTGCCCAGGAGATCCCGGGCTTTTTGTCTTGAAGTGGCAGATCTCACCGAGTGGAGTTGCCCAGGAGATCCCGGGCTTTTTGTCTTGAAGTGGCAGATCTCACCGAGTGGAGTTGCCCAGGAGATCCCGGGCTTTTTGTCTTGAAGTGGCAGATCTCACCGAGTGGAGTTGCCCAGGAGATCCCGGGCTTTGGGTCTTGAAGTGGCAGATCTTGCCAGGGGAATTTCCTTGGGGTTACCAGCCCTTTGCATGTTTATGTCTTACCACACTCACAATCCTGTATTCGAACATCTCAATCACTCATGCAGCAGGAAGCCTACAGAGGAAAAAGCACAGGAGACCAAAGTTAGGCAGAAATACAATGTTTCATTGCAACACTGATTCAAGGGGAGGAAGTTAACCCTTCTGGGGTAGGAGATGGATCCCTGGTGGCAGGGTGTACTGCGGCTGAAAGAGTAAAAAAAAGCAAATAATCCCCCCATGCTCCACACTGTTGTATCGTAAAGCCACGCAGAGCCCCTGAAGAAGCAAGGGAGACAGCAGACAGCATCCATAGCCCCATTTCTGAGAAGGCCCTCATTATTAGTCCAGTTGATGCTCCAATGCATGTGTTTACTGTTTCCAACCCTGAAGAACATGGAAAATGACGGCAGAAAAGGACCTAATGGTCCATCCAGTCTGCCCAGCAAGCTTATGGTAGCATCAGCCGTGCCATACAGGTCTCCCCCATAATGGTAGCATCTGCCATGCCATACAAGTTACCCCCATACTTAGTTTTCCAAACCGTCAAAGTCAGGGCCCTTGTTGGTTGCTGTTTGAGTCCAATTCTCCGTTGCCCCTTGCTGTTGAAGCAGAGAGCAATGTAGGAGTTACAACACAAGTATAAGGCTTACTGGTTAAGGGTAGTAACAGCCGCACCAGCAGGTTACCCCCATGTTTATTTGTTTTCACAGACAGTAAAATCCAATGTCCTTGTTGGTTGCTGTCGGAATCTCATTCCCCTTTTCCTCTTTCCCCCTGCCACTGAAGCAGAGAGCAATAATGAGATGTATCAACAGCGTGAAGGCTTATTGGTTAAGGGTAGTAACTGCCGCATCTGCAAGTTACCCCCATGCTTATTTCTTTTCCCAGACAGTAAAACCCAATGTCCTTGTTGGTTGCTGTCGGAATCTCATTCCCCTTTTCCTCTTTCCCCTGCCACTGAAGCAGAGAGCAATGATGGAGCAGCATCAACAGCGTGAAGGCTTATTGGTTAAACGGAGTAACCACCATACCAGCAAGTTACCCCCCAAGCACTCATTTCTTCATTTCCATCCTTAGCCTTTATGGATCCACAGTGTTTATCCCATGCCCCTTTGAAATCTTTCACTAGTTTTGTCCTCACCACCTCCTCCAGAAGAGCGCTCCAGGCATCCACCACCCTCTCCGTGAAGAAATATTTCCTGACGTTGGTTCTGAGTCGTCCTCCCTGGAGTTTCATCTCGTGGCCCCTAGTTCTACTGATTTCTAACGGAGAAGGTTTAGTGATGCTGCATCATTAAAACCTTTCAGGTATCTGAAGGTCTGTATCATGTCTCTCCTGCACCTCCTCTTTATACATATTTAGGTCCTTCAACCTCTCCTCATAAGTCCTTTTATGGAGACCCCCCACCATTTTTGTCGCCCTTCTTCAGATCACCTCCATCCTGTCTCTGATGCTTTTGAGATACGGTCTCCAGAACTGAGCACAGTACTCCAGGTGAGGCCTCACCAGGGACCTGTACAAGGGGATTATCACCTCCTTTTTCTTACTGGTTATTCCTCTCTCTATGCACCCCCTTCTGGCTTTAGCTATTGCCTTGTATCACTGCTTCGCCATCTTCAGATCACTAGACACTACCACCCCAAAGTCCCTCTCTTCCTCCGTGCACAACAGCCCCTCCCCCCATCGCATACAGCTCTCTTAGATTACCCCAGATGCAGGACTCTGCACTTCTTGGCATTGAATCCCAGCTGCCAAATCTTCGAAAAGGTAGAAAGCATCCCTGGCTGGGACTTGAACCACCAACCTTTATGGTTAACAGGTGAACACGCTAATGGATTGCACCACGGAGCGGGAGTCAAGGCCTCGAGATAAGTAATTGTGGTGGTTTCTGCCCAGTCCAGAACAGAATCTAAACACGAGGACAGGAAAAGCAGAACCTGCAGCGCACGTGAAGACACCGTTACACAACGAAGGTAAAGAAACAAAAGCAGCACAAAGGACAGAGACGGAAGTAAGGGCCAGGAACAGCAGAGCGCCTGCCAAAACCAGCACACCTGACAGACACAGAGACCACATCAAAGCACACTTTCCAACACACACTCAGAAACTGACACGGGATCAACCAAGGGACATGCATAGGAACACAGTCAAAGGATGAAAACACAGGAACCTACCCCCCTCCCCAACACACACACACACTACTGTTCTCTTGGCCCTCTAGTAGCCACCGGGCTAATGGCGAAGAGATGATGTGGCCCAATGCATGCCCTTTCCCTGTTGGTTGTCCAGAGTCAGCAGTAGTTCCTTGACTTCTCCCAGGTTAGTTTGGAAAACACAGAACAAAAAAAAACAAACAATACTCGGAACACACTGTACCAAACTTTTTAACTTGATCTAAATCCAACATTCCTCTTTGCTCTTAGCCTCCCAGCAAACAATGGGCGCATCAACGACAATCAAACTGAGTTTTGAGCCCCGCGGCTTCTTGTCTGGAATGCGAGTGGGAAGGATGAGCTTCCAGGGCGTGCGGCTGGTGTCCCGCTGTATGAGGGGAGAGTGGCGAGGAAAGAGCGGGCACGGGAGGCCTGACCCGATGGCTCCACCACCGGTTGATGTCGCCATGCTCACGGTCAGTTAGCCAATGACCTAGCAACAGGTGACAGCAATGCTTCTCCTAAGCCGTGCAACCATGAGGGCGGGCACTGATGAGCCTTATCTACAACAACACACCTCAGTCCAGCCCCTTTGGTTTGTTTGTTTTTTTAAATTCTGAAAGATGTTTATCTTCAAAACATTTATGAAGATTTAGGGGTTATCACATGACCCAGGCCAGAGCCTGAGAGGCTGATCCGGCTCTGCTTATCACCCAAGTGCAGAACCACAAGTCCACAAAGGGAATGGGGATAGATGCAGGACTGGTAGGGGGGGGGATGCACTTTCGTTTTGAAATGACAAGAAAACATTGACGACATTTGCTGTTTTGCAGGGCCAGACTTTAGGGACGGGCCAGCTGGGTGATTGCCATGAGCTGGGGAGCACCCCCGGGGCACTGCCAGCATCGCCCATCCCACGGTAGCGTGGCCGCGGCAGATCCCAAGCCGTCGCGGCCGAAGAGAGGCCCAGTGGCCAGGGTGGAACCCGTCCTGCCAAAGAGAGGCCCCTATGGGGGGTGCCATCGGGTAGGGGGGTGGGGCCAGTTGCCCAAAATCCAGTCCTGCTCTTTTGTTTCTTGCCATTTACAAAATGAAAAAAAAACCCCAAAAAAAACCCCGACAAATTTTTATTTATTTTTCTCATTTTAGTATGCGATAAGAAATGAAACTAAACGAAACAAAAAAAACCCAAAAAACCCCAAACCCCAAAATGAAATGAATAACAACACAAAAGCTGTTTCCCTGCACATCCGTAAGGACTGGCGGGGTTGACCCGGGTCTTGCTGGAGGCATGAAAAGTCACTGCGAGAAGAAATGGGAAGACAGAAGTCCTGGCCTACAGCAACGCTGGCGGTTTAGAAGGGGGGGGGGGGGGGTCCTAGAGAGCAGCGAGCTGATCGGGTTTCCAGGATAGCCACAACGAACAGGTAGGAAGGTGGCGCGCTGGCAAATGCCGCTCATGAATATTCAAAATATAAACAAAACCTCTTACAGTGAGAAAAACAACCAAAACAAATATATATACATACTTCTCACTTTCTGAAGAACTTAGAGAGTGCTATTACTGTATCGGTTAGAGCAACCTTCATATAGCCCTGGGCTCCTGATAAATATATCCGGTTAACCCGACAGAGCTGAACTGGCTTCTGCGTGCGATTTGGTATAATCATCGGTTGCTTAAAGTCCTTAAGTTAGTGTAACGCTTAACTTTAAGGTGAATTGTGAAGTGGCGCAACGGGCACTCCTCCTGAAGAAGGAAGTGATTCCGAAACCCTGCAGAGCTGGGCGTTTAGACAGCGAGTGGCAAAGAGGACTGGAAAGGGACCCACCTACAGGACGTTCAATATATATATAATCTCTTTCTCACACACACACACACTCTCTCTCTCTCACATACACACTCTCTCACACACACACACACTCTCTCTCTCACATACACATTCTCTCACACACACTCTCTCTCTCTCACACACACACACTCACATACACACTCTCTCACACACACACACACTCTCTCTCTCACACACACTCTCTCTCGCTCTCTCTCACACACAAACACACACACTCTCTCTCTTACACAAACACACACACACATTCTCTCTTACACAAACACACACA
This sequence comes from Rhinatrema bivittatum, assembly GCF_901001135.1. Taxonomy (NCBI): domain Eukaryota; kingdom Metazoa; phylum Chordata; class Amphibia; order Gymnophiona; family Rhinatrematidae; genus Rhinatrema; species Rhinatrema bivittatum. Next base: position 295,442,907 of record NC_042621.1, on the reverse strand, counting down.
CACATTCTCTCTCTTACACAAACACACACACACACACTCACGCTCTCTCTCACACACACACACACACTCTCTCTCTTACACAAACACACACACACACACACTCTCTCTCTCTCACACACACACACACACTCTCTCACACACACTCTCTCTCGCATACACATTCTCTTTCTCACACACACACACTCTCTCTCTCACACACACACACACTATCTCTCTCTCTCAAAAACACACACACACAGGCTGGCAATCACATCCATGCTCTCAATGATAGGCTTTCTGTTCCTCACCACCTCAATGGCTGATGTTCCAACATGCTCTCACTCCCGGAGATAGCATCTCCTCCTTCCAATGCTCAGGCCACTATACCACTTCCTCTTCTGGGCTCCAGCGGGAAGGAGGAAATGCCATTCCTGCACTGCCCCTGGAATGATGATGCTCTAGGCGGTCGCCTAGTTCATCTAGTACTTCCACCGGCCTTTTTAGCACCACAGGTACTGCAATGCATCAAAAAGAGAGTCAGAAAAAGCCAGCACTGGCCTGAGGTTTCTCTCCAGGAGCTGGTTCACTAGGTACCTCTGGTTCTGGGTGGCAAGAGAAGGGGGAAAAGATTTAGCAGGCACAGTGTGTGCCGACCTGCTGTTCAGCAATGTTTCAGGATGTAGCTAGAGACCACCCAACCCGAAAGGACAACAAAATTCAGGAAATTTAGAACACGTTTGGTAAATTTTAAATCGCCTTTTTCTTTCCCCACAGAAACGGGGAAGCTGTGGAAATACTTTTTCTTCCTGCTCGCAGTGGGCACCAGGACTTCCATTCTGGTTTCACCAAAAGAGACCGGGGATCACAAACGCAGAGACCGCATCTGTTGCAAGCCACGTCATCATCCCTGAAGCTGGCTTGCCTCGGGCTTGATGGCTCAAATCCATTAAAGCCGGTGTGAGTCAAAGAGTGAGGCTTCTGATAAGAGGGCAGAAACAGAGCATCCAGAACAGCATCTGGCACCCACCGGTTATTCTACCATTATCTTACAAAGTCAAGGTGTGCAAATTATCGGTCACTAAAATACTAAGAACCTGAAAAAGGGATAGATATTAGACAGCAGAACATACTGTGCACTGACTGAAAAAAACCCAAAACTTTCACCGCAATGCGACCCTCATATATCTTCATAGGGAGTACGTACACGCAAGGACCAATTCATCATGGCTGCTTCTCTAAACATCTGTGCAGCAGCTGTTTTTGTTACCTTAAAATGAATTGACATGAAATGTTTCTGATAGAGCAGGAAGCCCACAGGAACAAGAAGAGGCCCCTTGGGCAAGGGGAAAACAATAATACTCCCCCAGAACAGCATTCATTTCTTACTCCCTAGATGGTCACTGGGGGGCACCTACCTTGTATTTCGATGATTGCTCCATTCAATAATTTACAGCGTGCTTACTGTAAATTATTAAATTTTAAAAAACCCGAAACGTTTGAATTCAGATCCAGCCCCACCTACGGTGTGCACGGTGCCGTCCGTTTCCCAGGGTGTTGGGTGTTGGTGCACACTTAATGCTGTGGTCCAACAAGGACAGGCAGATGTGCCAGGGCGAGCGGGCCTGTGCCTGGGAGCTGTGCGTCTGATGAGGAAGGAGATGTTTTTATTTTTTTCTAGGCTTCAGTTTAAGTTTACTGCACTGTCGAAAAATGAATTGTCTCCGACAACACCTATTAAATGAAACACAATATACCACTGTCAAAGGGTAGGCCAGCGCATACACGTGATACTCATAAACCACTCGATTGTGTAGTGCCCCGCATAGCCAAAGATCAAACGTAGGACACTCAAAAAATAAAAGTGGCCCACAGAAGTCACGTTTTTTTGTTTAATTTGTTAAAATCTATTTTGCATTTCCTCTTACCAAACACAGGTCTGGGCAGCTTACGACACAAAATAATCACATAAAAACGCAGTAACATAATAACATCGGAGAACAACATATCCAAAAGAAATCATGGATAAAAACAAAATACAAAACTAGGTCATATCATTCTCAATAGGGAAAAATAAATCAAGATCAACAAAGAAAATCAATTATAATAAATTTAAGAACAAACTGTTCAAACCACAACTAAAATCCCCATGGGTAGATCACTAATGGACAGGCTGTCTATAGCTAAATGGTAAACAATATATAAATGCTAAGGGGTAGATTTTCAGACGAGTGCGAACAGCCTACTTTTGTTTGCGCTCCAGGCGCAAACAAAAGTACGCTGGATTTTAGTAGATACGCGCGTAGTCGCGCGTATCGGCTAAAATCCTGGATCGGCGCGCGCAAGGCTATGGATTTTGTATAGCCGGCGCGCGCCGAGCCGCGCAGCCTACCCCCGTTCCCTCCAAGGCCGCTCCGAAATTGGAGCGGCCTCGGAGGGAACTTTCCTTTGCCCTCCCCTCACCTTCCCCTCCCTTCCCCTACCTAACCCACCCGCCCGGCCCTGTCTAAACCCCCCCCTTACCTTTGTTGGGGGATTTACGCCTCCCTCTGGGAGGCGTAAATCCCCGCGCGCCAGCGGGCCTCCTGCGCGCCGGGCCGCGACCTGGGGGCGGGTACGGAGGGCGCGGCCACGCCCCCTGACCGCCCCGGGCCGTAGCCACGCCCCCGTACCCGCCCCCAAAACGCTGCCGACACGCCCCCGAAACGCCGCGACGACCGGGCCCGCCCCCCGACACGCCCCGACACGCCCCCCTCGGAGAACCCCGGGACTTACGCGAGTCCCGGGGCTCTGCGCGCGCCGGGAGGCCTATGTAAAATAGGCTTCCCGGCGCGCAGGGCCCTGCTCGCGTAAATCCGCCCGGTTTTGGGCGGATTTACGCGAGCAGGGCTCTGAAAATCCGCCCCTAAGTAAACAAACGTCTTTACTGCATTCCTAAAATATAATAGTGAGACAATTCTTCTCTCAGAAGCAAATTTGGCCTAAGCCAACTGCAATTAGATAATGTGATTTGAAAAGAAGGCTGCCAGAGAGGCAAGACCTCAAAATAAAAACTTTGTCGTGTACACTCGAAGCAAGAAGAAGCCTGTGAAGGATTCTGTTGGACCCCTAGGAGTCTGAGGGGTAAAAGGGGCACTCAGATTCAGCCAGCAGTTGGTGGGCCTGGTTCCCCTTACCAGCTATCTTTGGCAGCCTAAACATACTTGGGGTAATAATATGGAGGACCTTTTGCCACCTTCTATGCTCCATATTTTGAAACTCTGGCATGGTAAGCGGCACTTGTTGGTGGGTCCTGGGGAATATTTTTGGAGTACTTACCTATATGCCAATAAGAAATTCCCTGCGGGGTACTCCAATTAGGCATTCCAACGGTGGAAACGATTGGGCATAGCTCGGTGGGGCGATTTGTGGCGAGGGGCGAATTTGATCCCCTTTCCAGAATTGCAGGAGCAGTTTCATCTCTCTGGTGTGGATATGCTGGCGTATATGCAATTGAGGCATTTCGCTCATACCCACTCCATTGGCAATTCGCTTGGGCGTGGTAAATCAGCTTTTGAGGAGCTGTGTCTGAAAGCGGACCAGGGAATTAAATTGGTATCCCAAGTCTACTCGCTCCTGGGTACTGACCCTTTTGATCGTACAACTCAGATGAAGGCTTGGGAAAGGGATCTCCAGTGTTCCTTAACCCAAAAGGATTGGGAAACAATTTTTGGCCAATTGGGGAGGGGACTGATTGCTGTTTCTATGATTGAAAACGCCTATAAATTGCTTTATCGCTGGCATTATAGCCCAGTCCATTTACATTTGGTTAAAGCATCAGTTTCGGATCTCTGCTGGAGGGGCTGTGCACAACCGGGGGACTATTTTCACATGTGGTGGGGTTGTCTGCGAATTCGGGAATTCTGGAGGGGAGTGGAGGGGTGGCTTGGGACTCTTTTTCAGATGCATATCACCCTCACTCCTGGTCAGGCATTACTAGGTCAATCCATAGCCCTGGTTGGGACCATAGGTAACAGGCTGGTTTCCTTTATCCTTACGGCAGCTCGCCTTCATGTTGCCCAGACATGGAAGGATAGCCGTCCCCCTACTATGGGAGGTGTCTATACTAAGATGCATAAAATTTATATGCTGGCGGATATCACAGCTCGCCTTCATAAAACATATGGAAAGTTTGTGTCTACCTGGCAGCCCTATCGGGACTGGATGAAGAGTGAATAAAGCTCCTTTGGGATAGCGCATAGTGGGCTTACTCGTGGGATTGACGTATTTTCTTGTATATTGTGGCGATGTCTTAGGTTGGAGTAGGAAACGGGGAGGGGGGTTTGTTTATTATTGTTCATACTGTTTTACAACCGGAGCTTAGAGATCTTTAGGTATCTCAGGGATCCGGTGGGATTTAGAGTTTAATTTGGTCGGGTTGGCGTGGTGAGCTTGGGTTTTGTGTTTACTCAGACGGAACACCTCCACTGAATGTTGACGTGGAGCGGTTATGCTGTATGCTGTATGTTCATTTGCTTTCTTTTGCTTATGAGGAGTCATTTTGCTCTATTGTTTCATGCTCCTGTATCAGCCAAACTTATTGCTTGTACTTTAGTGCCTACGGATCTAATAAAGCTTGAAATAACAAAAAAAAAAAGGGGCACTCAGAGAAGACAAGGACATAGCAAAAAAACAGAGGGGTAGATGTTAAAAAAGAACGAGTGTGCGTCCATGTGCGCGCGCTACCCGACACGCGCGCATGGATGCGCGATTTTGTAACATGCGCGCGCCCATGCGCAGGTGGCACGCACAAGGGGCGTAGGCCATAATCGCGCGACGATGCATCGTCCAGCTTCCCCAGTTCCCTCCCAGTCAGTTCCAATTAAGGAGTGGACTGGGAGGGAACTTTCCTACCCCCTACCCTAACCTCCCTTCCTCTTCCTCTATCCTACCCCCCCCCCTATCCCTATCCTAGGGCCCCCCCCCCCCCCATTTTGTTACTTTTCTCCTGCAAAGCAGCTGTAGTGAGTTGCACGCGCCGGCATCCTGCCGGTGCGCGATCCCCCCGGCACAGCAGCAAATGGCCGCTGTACTGGGGCGGCTGTAGCCCCGCCCTGCCCTGCCTCCGGACCGTCCCTCTGCCGAGGCCTGGCTCTTGTGCACCTCACAGGGGTCACGCGCGCGGCCGGGCCCCTTTTAAAATGCATGCGGTGCGCGCATGGCCTGGCCGCGCGCGTAACCCCCGTGTTTTACGCACGCGGGCCATTAAAAATCGGGCCATAAATGAATACTTTGCTTTGGTCTTTACTGAGGAGGGTGCTGGAGAGATATCTATTCCAGAAAATTCTTTGAGGGTAATGATACAGAGAAACTGAATCGAATTACAGTGAGCCAGGAAGCTATAAAAGAGCAAATCAACAAACTAAAGAGTATCAAATCACCGGGACCAGAAGGTACATACACTAGAGCTCTGACGGTTAAATTGCAGACTTATTACTAGTAATCTCTAAATTCTCATTCAAATCAGCTATGGAGGTGGCCAGTGTAACACTCATTTTTTAAAAAGGGCTGAAGGGATGATCCAGGAAATTACAACTGGTGAGCCTGACATTGGTGCTGGGCATAATGGTAAAAGCTATTCTGGTCATGGGAATAGACCCAGACTAAAGGGGCAGAGCCAACATGGATTTAGCAAAGGGAAATCTTGTCTTACAAATCTGTTAGATTTTTTTTTTTTTTGAAGGGGGTTAATAAGCATGTTGACAAGGTTGAGTCAGTTTAAATAGTGCATCTGGATTTTGAAAAGGTGTTTGACAAAGTCCCTTATGAGAGATTAATCTGGAAATGAAAAAGTAGTGGGACAGGAGGTAATGTCTCATTGTGACCTGGTAACTTGTGAAAGGATAGGAATGGTCCTTTCTCTCACAGAAGAAAGGTCAATAGTGGGGTACCCTGGGATCCGTACTGTGACCGGTGCTTTTTAATATATTTATAGATGATCTGGAAAAGGGAGTGAAGAGTGAGGTGATCAGATTCGCAGACGATACAAAATTATTCAGAGGAGTTAAGTTCCCAAGCAGATCGTGAGAAATTGCAAGAGGACCTTGCGAGATCCGGGGGATTGGGCATCTCAATGGAAGATGAAATTGAATGTAGACAAGTGCAAAGTGATGCATATTAGGAAGAATAAGTCAAACTGTAGTTCCACAATGCTGGGCTCTATATTAGGCGTCATCATCTAGAAAAAAGAATCGTTAAGGTAGAATTTAAAAGCAACGCGCGGGCGTCCAGTGCTCGCGGTTCCTGGCGCGCGCAAGGAGGGGGGATTTTATTTTTAAAAGGTGCGGCGGCCACGCGATCGGGCCATCCCCAGTTCCCTATCTCCCTACCTAACCTACCTCCCTTTCCCCTTCTCCTCTCCTCTCCTCCCCGACCCCTAAACCCACCCTAACTTAACTAAATTTTTTTTGTTTTTCAACTCACCCGCTCAACAGAGCAAGAGCAAGTTCCGCGCGCTGGCCGGCTGCCGGCGCTCCCTTCCCCGGGACAGCCGGTCGGACCCTGCCCCGCCCCCTCCCTGCCCCCCTTTTTAAAAAAAATCTTTGTTGTGCCTACCCTGGGCTCAGGTATCATCTGCCTGTGACTCCTGGGCAAGGTGGAGGGAGCGTCCCTGTCAGTCCGCCAGCTGCCTGTCTGGGTTGTGCTTTGTCAGAAGACTGTGAGATCCTGGGTGCTGCTTGGAGTGAGGGCAGGGGGAGCCCAGGATAGGGAAGACCTGCCCCCACCATGACCTTCCCAGGAAGCAGAGGATGGTGCTGACCCGCTGCAGCGTCTTCTGGGGTCAAGATCACTTTCTGGGGAAAGAGACATTTTGGTTAGAAGACCTGGGAGGAAGAGAGGGGGTGTGTGTGTGTGTTTTGCCCCTTCTTCCTGCCCTGTCACAGAAACAGGGACCCCTTTCCCACTAGGGATTGGAGACGGATGCAAAGCGAGTGAGATCAAGAAGTCCCGAGGAGAAGCGGGAGTAAAACCGAATTTTAGTTACTTCTGAGGACCCCCCCAACTGGAAACTTTGCCCCTGGGAGAAAATTATTGGGGAGTCTGCGCAGACACCGTTTCACAGATCTGTGGCCAGCTGGAGGGGGTTTTCCATCCCTGCGAGGAAGCTGTTACCCACTTGGGAACTTCACCAATTCAAGCCCGGGATAGGGAGTGTTCCCCTGGCCCCGGACGCTGATAAAGCGAGCCTCGCACAGACAGAGAGAGAAAAAGGAGTTGAATTGTGCCACTGTTTCATCTGATTACCCATCAGTAAAGGCTTTGGTTATGGACACTAAACCCATCTGGCGTCTACAGCAGCATCCAGAGCGTGGGGAAGGGGTCACCTCTCCCGGGGAACACAAGTAAAGTCACCCCTGGCACAATGAGCCCTGAAAGTAAATCTTTCCTCTCCCCCACCAGCAAAGGATCCAGCCCTGGGGGAGAGACAGTGAGAGAGTGGCTGCATCCCGGAAGAGACTTTAAACGTTTATGGCCCAGCCGTGTCTGGCGGCCGCCCGGGGCCGGGATTTCCCTGTGTGCATCCCTTTGCACTTTTCCACATTAAATGCCATCTGCCCTTCAGATGCCCGCTCTCCTGGTCTCACAAAGTCCTTCTGCAGTTCCTCATAATCCGCTGTTGCTTCAACACATTTTAACGTTTCTATCACCTGCAAATGTGATGATCTGTGAATACGTTAAATAGCACAAGTCCCCACACTGATCCCTGTGGAACTCCACTAACGACCTTTCTCCTTTTGGAAACCCGACCGTTCAGCCCTACCCTCTGTTTCTGGCCAAAATGGTAAAGAGGATGAAACGGCCCCCCAGTGAGGAAAGGCTAAACAGGTTAGGGCTCTTCAGCCTGGAGACCAGGCAGCCGAGAGGAAGTCTGATAAGAGGTCTATAAAGTCGTGAGTGGGGTGCAATGGGTTAACAGGGAACAACTATTTACTCTTGCAAACGATGCTCGGACTCCATGACGCTTATAAACAAACCGGAGAAAGTATTTTTTTTCACTCCGCGCACCATGAAACTCTGCAATTTCATTGCCAGAGGATGTGGTGAAAGCATTTAGTGTAGCTGCGTTTAAAAATGATTGACAAGTTCTTGGAGGAAAAGTCCATAAATCATTATTAGCCGTGAAGACAAAGAGAAGCCAATCCTTACCCCTGGCTATGAGCAAGGAAGCTTGGATCTACCCCCTTGGCATCCTGCCAGGTACTTGTGAGCTGGACTGACCCCTGTGGGAGACAGGATGCTGGGCCTGATGGACCTTTATCCCCTTGGGGGGGGGGGGGGGGGGGGAGCACCTTCTCATAACACAGAGTCCAGACAAAACTTGCTACAACCCTCGGACAAGGCTCCTTGCTGCTCAATTCCAAACTCTCATGCAATGACTCGTTCCGATCAACAAAAATGGAATTTACGGAAGAGCAAAAATCAAGCGAAGAAACCGTATAGAAACACTAAACTCAGGAAAGACAGCTCTTCCCAGTTCCTTCAGATATAAACATCAGGGGCACCAGTTCCCCATTCTACTTGGGTAAAGCTGCAGGAAAAGGGAGAGTTTCATTGCTTCCTGTGGGTCTCTGCTCGGGAACAGAGAAATCCTCTTCTCCCAGGACTTGGTTGGTGCATCCAGCTTCTTGGAGAGACCTCCTTACCCCTTGGACCAGGGGCAGTAAACCCTCCCAGGCACTGCTCGCAGAGTCCACTCCAACCTCGCAGACCTAACCAAAGTTATTGCAAGGGAAAGGAAGAAGCACAGCCAGACTCGGCCTCGCTCCTCCCCGCTAGTGCTCACCAAGCACTTATAGTTTTAGTTGAAGGGACCCTCCCTATGGGGATGGGCCACCAACACCAAACCCACTCCCACGGTTACAACCCAGAACTGGACATTTCCACACCATCCCCCCCACGGTGAAGGCCTAGTGAGCCCTGTGATGATGATGATGGCCCAATGGAAGAGTTACACACCGCTGGGTGGGAGAGCCTGGCATGATTCCCAGTCCAGCTGTGGCCCTTCTGGGGCTTCTCAGCCGTCCCCCAGCTCTGGAGAAAGTTCTGGCCATTTCTGGGAAGCACTGGAGAGAACCGCAGCCCCCTGGCCTCTGGAAGCAGAGGTTTCTCTCTGCAGTGGCAGGGCTGGAAAGTTAAGAAACCACCACCAGGCGGCTGGGAATGAGGGCCCATGCAGAGAGCAGCGCCTGCCTTAAAGGCTCACCAGGCCCTGCAGACACAAGGCATCCCCAGGAGTCTGTCCGCTCTGCCTAATGGGTAACCTGTCCCTGAGCAGATTTAAGCCCCCCCCCAACCTGCTCTGCCCTCATTAAACATAAAACTCTGCAAGGCACCATCCAGAGCGGTCTTCATTAGTAGCAATAACATTCACATCCAGTTTTAAAACTTTTGCACATTCCCTCTTCATGTGCAACTTAATTTCTTGAACATTTATCTTTTCAAACAAAACTGAGGTGCATTTGACTTTTGCAAGCACGGAGGAGCAGGGCGGGACATAAACACATCAGTCAGATCGGATTAAATCATTGCAGCACTACATCGGTATCAGGAGCTCTTCTGCACACCCTGCTTCCCCGCGTGCAGAGGAAATCTCCCTCTTTCTAACCAGCATCCGCCTCTCTCTCGAGCCTGTCGTAAGGGAAGGGAAGTTCTGCTTTCAGTCACAAAGGCCTCCTGCTCTTGGCCACAGCCCCACCCATGGGACTTCATCATCCGTCCAGCCACAGATAAACCACAGAAATGTTACCACCTCGCTGGGCTTGTATTGTGTCAATAATTTGTTCACTTTGGACTCTGCCAAATCATCTGTGCAAAGGACCCCCGTCCCCATCCTGTGCCCTTTTCTCCAGTTCTGCCTGCTAATTGTACTGATTATTAATTCCAAAACATTTTACCCCACTTTTTCGCACTGGGACTTCTCTGTCTGCCAGAGCGGCCGCATGCCTCAGAATATTCTCACTCACCAAAATACAAATCTTTATTCCAGTTTTCTTTAACCGATAACATGGGAGACAGAGTTAGAAGTTCTTTTCCGCTTTCTGGAAATGCTGGAATATCTTTTCTTGCCAGGGGGCACAGACCCAAACCAACTAAGAAGCAAATAGGAAATACTGGGGGGAAAAAATTATTCTGTGCTCTGCTCTTCCTAGGAAAAAAAATGCTTAGAAGGCTGCGTGAGCGATTCCCTAAGAACTTTTGTGCCTGGCGTCCCATGCAGGCCAGATTTTCAGGACATGGCGGGGATGGGGGCGGGGAAAACGCGCACGAGGATTTCTTTTCCCTGGATCTCGTGCATGCACGCGCCCCCCGAACATCAGCTCTTTCAGTTCTCGGTGGCCCTTCTTGTTCAGCCCCTTTAAAGAGGCAGGTCTGAGAGTGGTTGCAGGGCTGGCAGGTCAGACTCCCTGTGCAGTTACCCAGGCAGGAAGCAGGGCTCTCCCGATTGGCTGTACACGCAGTCAGTGCAGGCAGGGAGTAGGGCTCTGCTGATGGGTGTGCATATCATCAGTGCAGGGAGGGAGTAGGGCTCTGCTGACTGGGTGTACATATCAGTGCAGGCAGGGAGCAGGGCTCTGCTGATGGGTGTGCATATCAGTGCAGGCAGGGAGCAGGGCTCTGCTGATGGGTGTGCATATCATCAGTGCAGGAAGGGAGTAGGGCTCTGCTGTCTGGGTGTACATATCAGTGCAGGCAGGGAGCAGGGCTCTGCTGACTGGATGTGCATTTCATCAGTGCAGGCAGGGAGCAGGGCTCTGCTGACTGGGTGTACTTGCGGTCAGTGCAGGCAGGGAGCAGGGCTCTGCTGATGGGTGTGCATATTATCAGTGCAGGAAGGGAGTAGGGCTCTGCTGACTGGGTGTACATATCAGTGCAGGCAGGGAGCAGGGCTCTGCTGACTGGATGTGCATTTCATCAGTGCAGGCAGGGAGCAGGGCTCTGCTGACTGGGTGTACTTGTGGTCAGTGCAGGCAGGGAGCAGGGCTCTGCTGACTGGGTGTTCATGTGGTCAGTGCAGGAAGGGAGCAGGGCTCTGCTGACTGGGTGTACATATCAGTGCAGGCAGGGAGCAGGGCTCTGCTGACTGGGTGTACTTGCGGTCAGTGCAGGCAGGGAGCAGGGCTCTGCTGACTGGGTGTACTTGTGGTCAGTGCAGGCAGGGAGCAGGGCTCTGCTGACTGGGTGTTCATGTGGTCAGTGCAGGAAGGGAGCAGGGCTCTGCTGACTGGGTGTACTTGCGGTCAGTGCAGGCAGGGAGCAGGGCTCTGCTGACTGGGTGTACTTGTGGTCAGTGCAGGCAGGGAGCAGGGCTCTGCTGACTGGGTGTACATGCCTACCTGTTCTGAGCAGGCAGTCCCCATAGGACAGGTAGAAGAACCTGTGCTGGGGACTCCGAGAGACAGGGGAAATCTGCTGCTGCCCGTTTTAGGCGGATAAAAGGCAGTTTCCCCGTGTAAAAACGTTTGAGCATCGCTGCTCTGTCTGATCTGAATCGAATTGACCGTCCGCAGCCTTTCTAGCTCCATTTTGTTTTGTGCTTTATCTATATTTAGTGAAACCCGCAGCTCAGGGTGGATCCCTTGCAGTTCAGGATGTCAGTCACAAAGGGAAAGAAGGCTTATGAAATTTCTCTGTTCCGCGTTTGTTTTTGGTGTCCTATCCACACCCAAGTCTGGAGATGCATCAGGAGCACTCTGACAGGGCTGGGGTGTATTTTTCGGCTCCATGTGGAGTATAGTAGAGTCGCTTAGCTCTGGGTGGAACTTCTTGTCTGATTCCAATGTATTCAGCATCCAAGGATTAGAAGCCCGCTGTGTTGCCAAAGGAGATTTGCTTTAAAAAAAAAAAATTTGCCTCGCTCTAGGCATAAATCCCCGTTTGAAACTGTTTGGGGGTGTGTGCGCATTAACAAGGCACGTTTCGCATGCGGGGAGGGGCGGGGGTTGGCCCAGGGAAAGGATCCGAACGCATGCTTTCAAGTTTCGACAGTGCGCGTGCAAAGTCGCACCTCTGCGTGTGCCCACCTGCCCATTTTCAGCGCGGATTCTGGCTGAAGTAGCCGCAGACTAACCGCCCCCGCTCCCCCATCCTATTTTTAGCCGTGCTCCTGCCTAACCAAAGTGACCGCGGGTCTTTCTGGAACGTCCTCCCTTGAACCTCTCCAGAGATCATTCTTTCTCCCTGCGCTTGCGCGTAGTACGTCGGTGCCCCGTGACGTCATCGGCCACGTGACAACCCGCTGCCCCCTTTTGGCGCGAGGGGCGCGCAGGCTCCTGGTTATGTTCCCCTGAGAGGGGACGGCTGAGCGGGCGGATTCATTCTTCTCCCAACGCCGCTGCTCTTAAGCCGTCCCCTTCCCTCCCTCCCTCTGCAGGGCACAGTCTGTTCCGCCGCCGATGGCTCGGTAATGGAGATGTCTTGTGACACTAAGCAGGCTCGCCGCTTGCTTTAGATTTATGATTTTGCCTCATGGAGGCCAAATGTCTCGGCTCTGCTTCTTGTTACACCGCGAAGCTGCTCTGCTCGTAAAGCAAGCGGTGGCACTGCTGCCTCGCGCCCCCACCCGGCTTAGATTCCATAGGGCTCCGCGGGCACGGGAGGCATGAACTCCAGGTCGGCGGCGTCTGGGGAGGAAGCGCTTTTGCTGTGCTGACGGAACTGAGTCTGAAGCCAGGGCTGGCAACAACTGCAAAGCAGGCTGAAGGGACTGGAGACCACCAGATGGGAAGAGCCCCAGCGGGAAAGCCAAAAGGGAAAATAGCAGGTGTTAGCCGTAATCACATTACAGAGTGCGAGCTGCGTGCATGGCAGCTGACCCCAGTGTGTGCTAGGAGCCCCAGCCCATATTATTTTAGGGCATAAGGAATCGGCACATCCCAGGGTTTGTTTTTTTACCTCTTGGGAATTTTTCAGTATAACACATTTTGAAACAGGACTTAGGAGGTCAGGACCTGTTCAGCTCTTCCTTAAGACTTGGAAGTAGATCATCACCCTGACTGGCACTGACTTTCCTGCATCTGAGAGCTTGGTCATAATCTAAAGCAATTCATTTTTATTTTAACACGTGGCATCTCTAATACCTGCTATGAGGGCAATTCTCCAAGGGATTTCCACAGGTAAACCAGAGATTGCCAGCAGAAATCCCCCCCCCCCTTTGAAAATTGCTCCCCTGTCCCAGCTTCTATGCACCTGCAAATCGGGAACAGTAGATGTCTGAGGCAGGAAAGATAGGAGCAGAGCTTTCACCTAGAACGGTTGGTACATACTTGTTTCAGTTCAGATGTAAATGTTTGTGCAGAAATGGGCGTGCCCTTGGGTATATGGCTGCATTTTCAAAGGGCTTCCCTTTAAAAATGGGCTTGCAAGCCACATGGCCAGTCTGAAAATTGCCTCATTAACGAACTGAGCTATAATCATATTCATCGTTGAGAAGACTTGATTCTTCATCATTGTCGAATTAAACGGGACAAACGGTCTGCAGAAAACAAAATGCTATGCTGAATATTTATGGATAGAAATTCCAGGTGAAAGGGGGAATAAAATAGCAGTGGAGGTGTATTATTGTCCACCTGGACAGAATGAACAAACAGACGAGGAAATGCTAAAATAAATTAGGGAAGCTAACAAAATCAGCAGCACAGTAATAATGGGTGATTTCAGAATTGATTGGGTGAATGACACATCACGGCATGCTAGAGAAGTAAAGTTGCTAGTTAAAATAAATGACTGCTTCATGGAGGAAGTGGTACAAGAACCATCCAGAGGGGAAACTACTTTAGACCAAGTCCTTACTGGAACGGAGGATTTAGTGTCAGAGGTAATAGTGTTGGAGCCACTTGGCAATAGTGATCACAACATTATCAGATCTGACTTAATAACTGGAAGGAGGACACTAAAGAAATCTACTACAACAGCATTTAACTTTCAAAAAGGTGACTATGATAAAATGAGGAAATAGCAAAAAACTGAAAGGAACAACTGCAAAGGATAAGAGTTTAGCTCAGGCATGGATGTTTAAAAATACCATCTTGAAAGCCCAGACCAGATGTATTCCATACTTTAGAAAAGGTGGAAAGAAAGCTTAACCATTACCGGCATGATTAAAAGGGGAAGTGAGAAAGGCTACAATATCTAAAAGAACATCTTTCAAGAAATGGAAAAGGGAAAACAGCATAAGCACTGGCAAGTCAGATGCAAAGCATTGATAAGGAAGACAAAGAGAATTAGAAAAGAAGCTTGCCGTGGAAGCCAAAACTCATAATAAAACCTTTTTCAGGTACATTCAAAGTAAAAAACCTGCTAGGGTGTCAGTTGGAGCATTAGATGATCAGGGGACACTTAGGGATGACAGAGCCATAGCAGAGAGACTAAATTAATTCTTTGCTTTGATCTTCACTGACGAAGATGTAAGAGAAATGATGTTCAAAGGTGATGGTTCAGCAGAACTGAAACAAATCTCAGTGTACCTGGAAGATGTAATAGGGCAAATTATCAAACTAAAGAGTAGCAAATCACCTGGACCAGATGGTATACATCCCAGATTGCTGAAAGAACTGAAAAATTTAATTGCCGACCTGTTATTAGTACTTTGTAAACTATCAAGGGGAGATCCAGAAAACTACAGACCAGTGTGTCTGAAGTCTGTGCCATGCAAAATGGCAGAAACTATCACAAAGAACAAAATTGCTGAACATATAGATAGGCATAGTTTAATGGGAATAGGCCAAGATGGGTTTAGCCAAGGGAAGTCTTGCCTCACCAATCTGCTGTAGTTTTTTGAGGATGTAAATAAACATGTGGATAAAGGTGAGCCAGTTGATACAGTGTGTCTGGATTTCCAGAAGGCATTTGACAAAGTCCCTCATGAGAGACGTCTTAGGAAATTAAAAAGTCATGGGATGGGGCTGTCCTGTTGTGGACTGCATATTAGTTAAAAGACAGAAATCACAGAGTAGAGCTAAATGGTAAATTTTCCGAGTGGACAAAGATGAACAGTAGAGTGCCTCAGGGATCTGTTCTGGGACCACTGCTTTTTAATAAATTCATAAACGGCCTGGAAATGGGAACGAGTGAAGTGATTAAATTTGTGCTGATGACACAAAGTTATGCAAAGTTGTTAAATCACATTAGGATTGTGAGAAATTGTAAGAGGATCTTGCAAAATGGGCATGCAAATGACAAATGAAATTTAATGTGGACAAGCGCAGCACTTAGGGAAGAGTAACCCAAATTATAGCTACACAATGTAAGGTTTCACATCAGGAGTCATCGCTCAGGTAAAGGATCAAGGCGTCATCGTTCATAATACATTGAAATCTTCTGCTCAGTGTGCAGCACCAGCAGCCAAGAAGGCAAATATAATGCTAGAGATTATTAGGAAAGGAATGGAGAATAAACCAGAGAATATCATAATGCCTCTGTATCGCTCCATGGTGCGACCTCATCTTGAGTATTGTGTGCGGTTCTGATCCCCACAACTCAAAAAAGGTATAGCAGAATTAGAAAAGGTACAGAGAAGGGTGACCAGAATAATAAAGGGGATGGAACAATTCCCCTATGAGGAAAGGCTAAAGAGGTTAGGTTTATAAAATAATGAGTGGAAGTGAACGAGTAAATGATAATCAGTTGTTTACTCTTTCAAAAAGAACAAAGACTAGGGGACACACAATGAAGTTACTAGGTCTTACATTTAAAACTAATAAAGAGAAAATATTTTTCTATTCAATGCATAATTAACCTCTGAAATTCATTGCCAGAGGATATGGTGAAAGCTGTTAATGTAAATATATTTAAAAAAGGTTTGGACAGGTTCCTGAACCATTATTAATGCGGAGTTGCAGAAATCCACGTCTTAGTCCTGGGGTAAACAGCTTGGAATCTACCCCGTGGGATCCTACCACTTGTGCCCTAGACTGGCCACTGTTGGAAACAGGATACTGGGCTTGATGGACTCTTGCTCTAACCCAGTATGGCAAATCTTATGTACTTATGTATGTACTTATCATAGCAGCATTTATCTGATGTCATGCTTTTCCATCAAGGAAGCTGAAAGCATGTTGCAACAAATCACTTGAGATGAGTTGAGTAAATCAGCATAAAGTATGGCTTGGATAAGAAAAATTGGTTAAAGTGAATGCTGAGAATAGTTTGTACAAGGTATGGAAGCAGCAAATATTAACAATCATTGCAGCAGTCCAAGATTAGGGGTTAAGGTACCATGAAAGTTCAGGTTGGAGGTAAACTGGTACCATGTTATATCTGTTGCGTTCGGTGTTCCACGGGCTGTTCCCACAAACCACCGTCCTTACCTCCCTGGCCGGGCCGACCCTGCTGCCTCCCGGCATGATGAACGCCACTGAGCTCTACACAGCAAGACTCTCTTTGCACCCAACTTCGGCCTACTTAAGGGTCCGCAGTAGGAAAAGCCCTGCGGCGCTCCTTGATGACATCATAAGCTTAGTCCTATAAAGGGCCCCCTCTGTCTTTCCCTCATTGCCTCAGCAAAAGATCCAGCTACCTAGTGAGTGGATGTTGCTTCCCAAGTCTGTTCCAGTCTTCATCTTCAGCTTGCCCTTTGAGCTTTGCAACGCCTCTGCGGTCTTTCAGAAAATCATCAACAAAATCTTTTGCGACCTGTGTGGTCATATACTTAGATGGCATACTGATCTTTTCCCAGACCTTGAGCTTCCATCATAGAGATTTCTGAACTGTTCTTCATCACCTTCATGAAAATAATCTCTATGCCAACTTGGAGAAATAGCTCTTCAAGAAAGAGGAACTCCTCTTCCTTGGATATATAGTTTTGCGAGACAGATTTCGGATGGACCTAGACAAGGTGAAAGCCATCCTGGAGTGGCCTTGCCCAGTTGGACTCCCAGCCTTGCAAAGGTTCCAAGGGTTTGGTAATTATTACTGCCAGTTTATCCCTAATTACTTCTCCTTGGCAGCTCCGCTTGCTGCCCTTACCCATAAGGGCACTAACATCAAGGATTGGTCGCCAGAAGCTACAGAGGCTTTTCAGAAATTAAAGGATGCCTTTGCTCACAGACCTTGTCTACATCACCCAGATCCCACATGACCCTTCATTCTGGAGGTAGATGCCTCTACCCTTGGGGTAGGGCTATCCTCAGCCAACACAGCTCTGAAGGGGTACTTCGTCCATGTTCATTCTTTTCCAGCAAATTCTCTCTGGTGAAGCGCAACTACAGTACTGGAGATTAGGAGCTCTTGGCAGTCAAATTGGCACTAGAGGAATGGCGTCATCTTCTTGAGGGGAATCAACATCCAATCACCATATACATGGACTACAAGAACCTTGAATATCTACATCAAGCTCAACACCTCAACTCCAGACAAACCCGCTGGTCCTTTTCTTTGCCTGCTTCAATTTCGAGTTGTGATATCACCCCCCAAGAATGAACATGTGGATGCCCTCTCCGGTTCCTTTCAAGCCAAGGACGTTACAGAAACTTCAAGGCATATCATTGACCCTGCTAAGATACCCCTGGCCGCAGCAGTACCCATCCCTCCAGGGAACATGATGGTGCCTTCCAGATTGCACGAGAAAGTGTTAAAATGGGCCTGTGACTCCTGCGTGACTCTCAGGACACCCTGGGCAGGCACAAACTCTTGAACTGCTTCAGTGGTATTGCGGGTGGCCCCAAGTGAAGCAAGAAGTCAAGGCCCTATGTTGATTTATGTCCCACCTGAGCACAGCAATAGTTTTTGCATGGCCGACTCTGGGGCTGTTACAGTCATTGCTAGCCCCCAGAGAACCTGGACCCACTTGTCCACGGACTTTACCATGGATCTCCCTGTTTCTAATGTTTGCCACAGTAATTTGGGTAGTGATTGATTTTTTCTCTAAGATGGCACACTTCGTCCCATTGTCTGGCCTTCCTTCTGCTCCAGAATTGTCATGCCTTTGCACACTCCATGTCTTATGCTTACATGGCCTACCAAAACACATCTTATCTGATAGAGGAGAAAGTTCACTGCTCGGTACTAGTGCTCCCGCTGCAAGAAGTTTGGAATCATGCTTGACTTTACTACAGCCTCCCATCCTCAGGGCAAAGGCAAGCAGAGCATACTAACCAAACTCTTAAATCCTTCCTCTGCTCCTATGTCAATGAGCACCAGGACGACTGGGCCACCCTTCTGCCGTGGGCTGAATTCTCCCATAACAATCACGTTAATGAAGCCACCGGCTGTCCCCCTTTCCAGCTTGTTCATGGGAAGCAGCCCCTGCTTCCATTGCCACTACCCGTGACAGTTCCATCATCCGCGGCTCAACTCTCAGCACAAAAACTACACAAACTGTGGGAACAAACCAAAGACCACTGCATGAGCCGAGAAAACCACATATCCCCAAAGGAGATCAGCTCTCCAGTTCAAGACGGGTGAGAAAGTTTGGCTGAATACCTGCCATCTGTATCTGTGGTTTCCCTCATTACATTTGACTCCGTGCTTTATTGGGCCTTTCCCAGTGTTATGACAACTAGACCTTGTGACCTACCAGCTGAAGCAGCCGCCTACTCTAAAAATTCTTAACCTGTTTCACGTATCTCTGCTCAAGCATCTAGTGCTTTCTTGGGACTCCAGAGCACCGCCCAAATCTCAGGAGATTATTGCAGATGGAGAGTACAGTATATGAACTACAAAAGGTCTTGGATTCCCACCGATGGGGCAAAAAAATAGAATACTTGATCTCCTGGAAGAACTATGGCTCAGTAAAAAATTAATGGGAGCCATCGTCCAATATACTGGAGCCCAACCTTCTAAAGAACTTCCACCAGCAGTACCCTAGAAAACTCAAAGCTTCAAGGGAGCGGGGCCTTAAGAGGGAGGGTACTGTTGCATTCGGCAGTCCATGGGCTGCCCCCACAAACCGCTGCATTACCTTCACGGCTGGACTGGCTGCACTCCCTCTCGTAGCAGCAGAATGCCACCGACACTTGCCCCGACTGGACACCGCAAGACGTCATGCAGCAGGATGCCGCCAGCCTCTGATCTCCGTGCCTCTCCTTAGGCAGTTGCCTAACATTGGGCCATTTAAAGGGACCATGGTGGGGAAGTCCCCGCGGCCTCTATTGATGACCTCACCGGCATTGCCCTATTTAAAGGCAGCTCCCCTGATGCACCTTGCCTCAGCAACAAGTCCAGCTACATTGGTAGTGTGTGTTGCTACCAGCCTTCATCCCAGCCTGTTCCAGTCTTCATTACCCAGTTTGTTCCAGTCCTTGTCTTCCCGTCTTGCTCTTGCCTGCCTGCCTCAGCCCTAACCGTTTCTCTTCCTCTCCCTCAGATGGATACCTGATCTTGACTTTGCCTGGATACTCGGTACACCTGACCGCTGCCTACCTATGACTCTAGCCCAGCCTTGAACCACATCTTCAGTCATCAGCAGAGACCCTCGCTGAAGTACTGCCAACCCCAGCACCCAAAAACTCAACCCAAGGGGAATGTGGGCTGCTAAAGGTGAAGCTTATGAGCGATCTCTACCTCGTCTGGTTCCACCTGCTGACGGTGAGAACCTGCAAGACTCCTCCCAGCCCAAGGGTCCCCAGATACAACAGTGGCTTTGTCAAATGCTTTTGGGAAATCCAGATATACTATATCAACTGGCTCACTTTTATCCAGATGTTTATTTACGCCCTCAAAAAAAGTAGCAGATCGGTGAGGCAAGACTACTTCCCTTGACTAAATGCATATTGGCTTTGTCCCATTAAATGATTCCTTTCTATATTTTCAGCAATTTTGTTCTTTTTGATAGTTTCTACCATTTTGCTTGGGACAGATATCAAACTCACTGGTCTGTAGTTTTCTGGATCACCCCTGGATCCCTTTATAAAAACTGGCATTACATTGGAAACCCTCCAGTCTTCAGGTACCATAGATGATTTTAATGATAGTTTATAAATTACTAATTGCAGGTCTGCAGTTTCATTTTTTAGTTCTTTCAGCACTCTGGGATGTATACCATCTGGTCCAGGTGATTTGCTACTCTTTAGTTTGTCAATTTGCCCTATTACATCTTCCAGGGAAACTGAGATTTGCTTCAGTTCTGCTGAATCATCACCTTTGAATATCATTTCTGGCATAGGTATCTCTCTTACATCTTCCTCAGTGAAGACTGAAGCAAAGAATTCGTTTAGTCTCTCTGCTATGATTTTGTCATCCCTAAGTGATCCTTTAACCCTTTGATTGTCTAATGGTCTAAATGACTCCCTCACAGGCTTTCTACTTCGAATGTACCTGAAAATGTTTTATTATGAGCTTTTGTTTCCATGGCAAGCTTCTTTTCAAATTCTCTCTTTGCCTTCCTTATCAATGATTTGCATCAAACTTGCCAGTGCTTATGCTGTTTCCTGTTTCCTTCATTTGGATCCCTTTTCCATTTCTTGACAGATGTTCTTTTAGCTATTATAGCCATTCCCACCTAACCTTTTAATCACACTGATAGTCGTTTAGCCTTCCTTCCACCATTTCTAATGCGTGGAATACATCTGGTCTGGGCTTCCAAGATGGCAATTTTAAACAGGGGCCATGCCTGATGTAAATTCTTAACCTTTGCAGCTGCTCCTTTCATTTTTTTCCCTAACCATTTTCCTCATTTTATCACAGTTACCTTTTTAAAAAATAAATGCTGTTATAGTACATTTTTTAGTGCCCTCCCTCCAGTTAAGTCAAATTTGATCATGTTGTGATCACTATTGCCAAGCAATCCCAATACTTTCCTACCAAACCCTCTGTTCCACTAAGTGCTCGGTCTAAAATATTATCCTCTCTTCTTGGTTCTTGTACCAGCTGCTCCATGAAGCAGTCATTTATTTCATCTAGGAGCTTTATCTCTCTACCGTGTCCTGATGTGACATTCACCCAATCAATATTGGGGTAACTGAAATCCCCCATTATTACTGTGCTGCTGAGTTTGTTAGCCTCCATAATTTCCTTTAGCATTTCATTGTCTGTTTGTTAATTCTGGCCCGGTGGACGGTAATACACCTCCGCTGCTATTTTATTCTCCTTTTCATCAGGAATTTCTGTCCATAAAGATTCAACCTAGCATTTTGGTTCTTGCAGAACTTTTATCCTGTTGGACTCTATGCCCTCTTTAACATATAGTGCCATACCTCCCCTAATTTAAACCATCCTATCATTGTGATATAAATTTGTACCCTGGTATCGCAGTGTCCCATTGGTTATCCTCCTTTCACCGGGTCTCTGAGATGCCAATTATATCTACCTCTTCATCCACTGCTACGCACTCTTAACTCTGCCATCTTATTTTTTAGACTTCTAACATTTGTTTATAGACATTTCAAAGTATGTTTTTTTGTTTGCGTTATCAACCTGCTCATCATCTGACGGGTAATTCTGAATCTTTCTGCTTTGTCTGTGATGGTGATGGCAGGGGGTGGAGGAAGAGGGAATGGAAGAGAAACGATGGTGCCAGGAGTCCGGGGGGGGGGGGGGGGGGGGAGAGAAAAGGGAGGATGGTGATGCCAGGGGTTGGTGAAGGGGGGGGGGGGGGTTGAGAAGGAGTGTTGGGGAGGGAATAGGAAAGGTGATAATAATGCCAGGGGTGGGGAGAGAAAGAAATGAACAGAGATGGTGATGATGATGTTTCCAGGGGGAGGGGGGGGGGTTAGAGGGAAGGGAAGGTGATGAGACCTGAGGAGGGAAGAGGAAAGAGAAGAGAAAATGATAATAGTGAAAGGGGATGCAGTGCCGTGATGAAGTGAACTCTGTGCCGGGAGTGCCACGACACAACAAAGGTTGGGAACTACTGCGGTACAGTCATGCAATCTTAAGAAAAGCTGTGCATGCTGCCAGCCCTGTTTACAGTCCAATTTGGTTGTTTTTTTGGGGGGTTTTCTGGGGTGAAGGGAGGGAAATGCCAGGCACAGATACCTTCTTCCTCAGGTACCTAGCACCCACAGAGCCGGCACAAGGGGTGCTCCTATCAGGTAAGTCTGGGACCTAGGAATGGCCTCACAAGGTGATTGGGCCCCAGGGCGCCACATCTATTGCCAACACCCACGTGTGAATTACTGTGAATACGCTACGTGTTCCGTACTGCGCGTTCCTCCCATGAACAGTTTTATTGTGCCTAAAAGCTGTTCTTAGTATTATTTTGATTTTATAGTTGGCAGAATGTTCTCATAATTGCTATAACAGAAAATAGATTCCAGTGAGAAAGAGGGAGAGAAGGAGTGTGTGTGTGTGTGCGCGCGCGAAGAGGCAATAAACAAGATGGGGCCAGCCAGTACAAACTAGGCTAGAATTTCATGAACAATTAACGTCTGGAATTAATTTTTTACATTATCTAACATCGGAATAATGTTAATGGCACAGTCATTATCATCCCCACGTATTTCATTCCATGCTGACGCATTTTCTGGTGACATCCTTCTAATGGCCCCCGCTTCAGTAACAATTTTTTCTTCAATAACGCTTCCGATTATGTAGCTGTTGTGGATTCGATTTTATTTATTTTAACAACTTTAAAAAACAAACAAACTTGCAATTTGTTAATTCTGCGTAGGCTGCGTCTGGTCGTACCCTAAATGATACTTTACTGTCGCTGGATGTTAACGAGTAGCTGTCTACATACATGAGCAATTTAAACAGGGGTTCATTGATTTCAAATGACCCCTGGAAAACGTTTCAAGGATACAGAATTAGGGAATAGATTCCTGTTGGGTGCATTTCAGTCTTGGCATTCAACAGTGTTTGCCAGAAAAAGAAAACAGATAACTACAAAGAGGAACAATGCATGTGTATTTGCCTGGAGGAGTTTGGAAACTACAGGAAGGCAGGAGCGAGTGAATCAAAGAAGTGAACATTTCTTGGTGTGGATCTGCAGAGAGGAATATGATTGCCAACTGGCTCTTTTTTATTTTTTTTTTTCTGGATAGGCTTCTCGCCAACTCGTGCAGAGACCTAAAGTTCTTGCTTCCTTTAAGAAACTTAGGGCAGCAGGTCTATGCAAGCAGTGCAGTAAAACCAGGACTGAACCAGCCTGTCCTGAAAGCAGTGGAACCAATTGGAAGCCCCACTCTGGAATCCCGTAGTGCAGAGGTTCCCAAATGTCCCTGAGGGTCCACCAGCCAGTTGGGTTTTCAGGATATCCACAGTGAATATGCACGTTATAAATTTGCATGCAGCGGAGGTGCTGCATGCAAATCTATCTAATGTTCTGCAGTCTGCAAGAGTTTGAATCAGTCCCTCCCTCAAGAACAAGACTTTGAGTGAATTAAATGCTAATTTTCTTGATGAATATCAAGTAAGGTTGGAATTATTTGATGGCATACAAAACCAATTTGGAAACTATATGGAGTCTGAAAGAAAAGTGCTAGCTTTCAAGTGGGAAATAAGACAATATCTTAGGCTATTCTCAGAGAATGCAATGCTCTTGTAATTGCAGTGAATAAATTGAGTCTTGCAAGTCATGGCTGCTTCTTGATATGTACATATTGCATTTCAAAAACTTTACATTCTAAGGAAAATAAAACAAAGAGATTTCAAAGGGGTAGACTTAGGATTAACATCAGTGGATGCATGAAATGACCTCCCAGGGAAGGTGATGGATCAACAGAATTCAAAACAGTAACAGAATCAAGAAAGCCTTGGTTAAACTCAGAGGATCCCTACAGGTGAAGAAGCGCAGGGAAAGCGGAGATCAACTGAGGCCTATGGGCATTGCACCAGGAAGGAAAGTGAACAGACTGGATGGGCTAATGGATACACAGTCTGGCAGGCTGCGAGTACAGAAGTGGAGGAGGACCGGAAGGCTCATCTGCATACTGCTCCCAACTTCCCCCGGGAGAGGACTCCAGAACTCACAGAGAGCGATCCAGGCTTCGAACTCCACAGCCCCAGCTTCCAGAGGCCCCGTACCCTTTGCAGTAGAAGAGGACCGGAAGGCTCATCTGCATACTGCTCAGACCTCTTGCCTTGGCTCGACCTTGGGCCTTGCCACCTGCCTTCTCCTACAGGTAGTGCCAACACCACCTCGGACCAAGGGTCCACCTCCGCAATAGAGTGTATAGCAGTGAATGATGAGATTGACATAATTTGCATCTCAGAGACCTGGTGGAAGGAGGATAACCAATGGGACAGTGCTATATCAGGGTACAAATTATATCGCAGTGATAGGGAGGATCAACTTAATGGGGGTGTGGCACTTTATGTCCGGGAAAGTATAGAGTTTAACAGGATTGTTATGGAAATGCAGGGAGTGGTTCCATCTCTGGTGTTTTCATGTGCCCTGGGCCCCGATATAGCTGCAGAGGAGCTCCAGCAAGCACCGAGGCAGGTGAGAGATGCCCCAGCATGGGCTGAAGATGGAGACCGATGACCTCAACCACAGCCACACCTGTACGCAGCAGAAAGAGACCCAAACAGCACAATGTTGGTCTCATGAGTGGTCCTCCGACTACTCCAAGCCCTTTTGGACCTACCGCATGGAGCAGCAACTGTGACAGGGAGGACAGTGGTCAGAGGATAAGAACATCAATGATGAAGACTTGAAGAGAGACAAGACCTAGGATACGTGAAGTGGTACATCAGTCTGGATACATGAAATAAGACGAGACTTCAGTACATGAAGAAACTGCAATCTGGATACGTGGAGTGAAGAAGAACTCTGGTCAGATATATGAAGAACTCTGGAAAGGCCATGAGCTGCTTGAAGAAGACTTGGTCGGTACCGGACATCAAGTGCCCTACACAACCTAGCTGGACTGGTCTCGGACCAGGCAGGCGGCGCACCCTACACAGCTGGGGTAGGCTGGTCGCAGACCATGCTAGTGGGTTCCTCACACAAGTTGGCAGAGCTGAGTTGGTACTGCACATCATGCGTCCATATACTCAGCCAATGAAGACAAGTCACGGACGACTCTGGTGGTTCCCCACACAGAGAAGGTAGAAGATGAAGTGAAGGCTCCGATGAAGCCTGTTCCTAATGCACCCTGCACAGCTGATAAAGGCCAGGCAGGGCCACGCCGGAACGGATCGGATAAAGAGTTCATTCGTGAAGTGGAGGCAGGGTGCAGACTCCGAGGATCCAGGCAAAGTTGAAGATTCGAGGGGATGCCTCTACGACGAAGATTAAAATAAGAAGCTGGAACCTTTGGAGACTTGCACTGCCAGGATGAAGATCAACCGGATAAAGAAGACATCAGGACGAGACATCTGGAGACCTTGAAGAGACGAAGACGTAGCGTGAGAACATCACTAAGACACGGGATCCCACATAAAACAAAATGCCTTGAGAAGCAGATGACAAGATGTCCTAAATAGGACTGGCTCCTTGCGAAGGCAAGGAAGGAATGAAGACTGAAGCTTTTTATACTGCAGAAGAGGCGGATCCAAAGATGACATCAGAAGTCACCACTCCGTCATTGTTCCATTAAATACTGAAGAGAGAGCCGGCCTCACCCCCTAGGAGGAAGCAGGAAGCTGTGCAGGACCTTGGACAGTGGCCCTGCTACGACACTGAAAACTACTGAAGGAGGAGCAGGCCCCGAACAGGCCTGAGGACATTATGGGTGGCTTCCTGCCGCTGAAGATGGAAGAAGGATGGTTCCAGCTGCTAGGCGAGACCGGGGATGCAGGGCCTCTCCCGCATAGGAACTGCAGGTAAGGTTGGCGACCTCCGGGTCGCATGGGAACACTGTTGGCGGCCTCCTGGTCGCATAGCAATGCTCAAGCAGCTCCTGCCACGAAGGAAGGTTTCGGCGGCCTCCGGGCTGAAGGAGGAGAAGCAAGCACGGCTCCCGCCGTGCTGAAGAAGTGATAGAGGGGAAAAAGGAAGAAAAAGGTTGAAATACTGCCCAAACGGCAGAATCACAACAAGGATAAAGATCATACAAGAGACTAAATGCTCAGTAGAATCTATATGGATAGAAATCCCATGTGTGTTGGGTAAGAGTATAGTGATAGGAGTATACTACCGTCCACCTGGCCAAAATGATAAGATGGATGTTGAAATGCTACGAGAAATCAGGGAAGCTAATCAATTTGGCAGTGCAGTAATAATGGGAGATTTCAATTACTCCAATATTGACTGGGTAGTTGTAACATCAGGACATGCTGGAGATATAAAGTTCCTGAATGGAATAAATGATTGCTTCATGGAGCAACTGGTTCAGGAACCAATGAGAGAGGGAGCTATTTTAGATTTAATTCTTAGTGGAATGCAGGATTTGGTGAGAGAGGTAACGGTGATCATAACATGATTAAATTTGAACTATTGACTGGAAGGGGGACAATTTAATGTATTAAAGGCCATTTTAATGCTCGGGGTGGGTTTTTTGAGCTTTGTTTTCCTGCGTTTAGTTTTTGTTCGTTTTTCCAAAAAACTAACCGAGAAAAAACGAACTTTACCCCGAAGCGTCCGACTCAAAAAATGACCCGGTAGAAAGAAAACAAAGCTCATCTCTAGTAACCAATGGCATCGTTTCAGCTCCTTTTGCGATTGAGAGAGGAACACTGCAAAGATGCCCTCTGTCCCCTTTACTATTCGATCTGGTCATAGGAGGTCTGGAAGGATAGAGGGGTTCACATGCAATAAGGAGTGTCATAAAGTCTCGCTATATGCAAACGATGTACTGTTATACGTGGCTAATTTACTGCGCTCGTTACCAGCGCTAATGGCCTTAATATAGAGATTTTGGACAATCTGAGGTTGATAAACGTTACTAAATCTGAACTGAAGCTGCTGGGACCCGAGAAGGAAATGTCCTCCAGAAGTAAATTTATTCAAGAGAGCTGGGGAAGGATTTAAATATTTGGGCATTGGGATCTCCAGGGATTATAACAGGTTGTACAGGGATAACTTTGTACCAGCCTTTAATAAAATCAGGGCTGATATGTGGAGATGGGCTTCTCTGAACATGGCAGTCCTGGGGAGGGTGAACTTGATCGAGATGGCTATATCACCATGGTCTATCTATCCTTTTATGCACCTTCCATGCGATGTACCAACGCAGGTCTTACAGTCTTTGAAGGGGGATATATCCAGTTTCATTTGGCAAGGGAAGCCCCCCAGGTTGAGGTACAGGGTGGCCCACGGAAAAGTAGCCTGCCTGCGTGGCACTGGTATTGGAGGCGGGCTACTTTTCCATGGGCCACCCGGTATTAGGCGATGGTTAAAACTAGAGAAGCGGGTGGGCTTGGGCTACTACACATCCAGTGGTACTGTGGGGGCTTTTAGATTATCGTGGATTCAAACATGGCTTGGTACAGACCCGCCACAAGCGTGGCTTTCTGTGGAGGAGGCGGGAGCGAGAGGATGCAGTTTGGCATCCCTTTTGCATAGGCCGCACTTGTCAAATACATATAGGAGGATTGTGCGGGGGCATTATATTATTGCACATACACTTAAAATCTGGAGATCGGTGACTCCAATCAGTGAATGCAGTCTGGTCCTATATCACATCTTTAGTGCGAAAGCCTAACTTATCACCACATACACTCTCACCTGATATGGACGTGTGGGCAGCAGAAGAGCTGACATTTATAGGACAACTGACTGATGAGGGGAAAGTTAAAATGTTTATGGAGCTGATGGGGGAGCATCAGATACCTATCTCGACCCAATATTTATATTTACAGCTACGTAAAGAGGTCAAAGATATTATTAGGGTTAATCCAGAAGAAGAGGATAGCAGGGGGATTGAAGGAGTGTTGAGCTGTAACAGAAGAGCGAGGCATTTCATGTCTGTATTGTGCAGAACAGTGAAAGGGAAACTTCGCAAAAACTTATGCAGGCATGTAATTTAGACTTGAATGCTGACCTAGATAGTAAAGATTGGAAATCAATCTGGAAAAGGTCACGGCAAATTAGTATATGTTACAAAGGGCAAGAGCTATTGTATAAGCACTCCAGTGTTATTTGCAAAGTTTAGTAGGGTGAGTCCATTATGTTGACAAGAGAGTGGGCAGATTTCCATATGTGGTAGGAATGTCGAGCTCAAATGTTTTGGCTTAAAGTATCATGCTGTATATCTGATATATGAGGGAACAACTAGAGGTCAACGTTAGTCTCTTTGTGTTGGGGAAGTTGCCTAACAGATGGGTCATGAGAGGTTATAGAAAACTGGTGGGGCATATATGTTGCATGCGGCAAGAATGACAGTGGCTCATCAGTGGGTGAGGTCCCCGACTGTTTTACGCTGGGAAAATAAGATGTTGGGTATTGCTTTAATGGAAAAATTGAGGTATGTTTTAAAAAACCAGACAGATGTGCAGTGTGGGAGCCATATTGGACATGGTGTGAAAAAGGCACTATGTGAAATCTTTTGACGTGACACTGTGTTGTCTTCAATATGCCTATGTGAATGTCAATGAGATATTACAGTTTTGATGTATGTCAAAAAGTTACAAATAAAGAGCTAAAAAAAATAAACATCTGTCTTAATATGCCCGTTTTAATGTTTCACTTACTCCATACTCATCCTCCCATAGCTTTCACCCTGGTTATATGCGTCCTGTGTAAGATCTTAAATTGTATTTCTCTTACGTTTCTGTCATTTTACTTCACTGGTGTTTGTGTCGTTGGTTCCTCTTTTGCCTTTGAACTTATTCTTCATGACTGAAAAAACTCATCACACTTATCAGTTTGCCGCTCACTACTGTTTCGGCATGGACATCTCCCGACAATTAATTTACAAAAGGGCCGCATTTTGAATTAAATATTAGCAATCCTTGCCTGCTTCCCCCACCCCGGCTACTCCTCCTGCCTGTCTCACATACACGGCCAATCCTGGAGAAAGTCGGCACTCGTCCAATTCTTCGCTTCTTGTCAGATTCCGCAAAGTGATTATCATCTTCTTCATTGATGGACGCAAGGCAGCAGCTGTGAGCTCTGCCGTCCAAGTCATTATTACTAGGGATGACTGACACCAGTTGTAGACAATAAAAATGCAAATCCGGTCTGTGTTTCCAAGCCGGCGAGAAACAGTGCGCAGACGGTGGTTATTGGTATCCTGACATTAATGTCAGACTTAATGCAATGGGCCACCTTTCAAACGGGCTGATACAGTACAGTGCGCTCAGACGGAGCGCACTGTTAGCCGGCATTTGGACGCGCGTTTGCAACATGCTAGCTTTACCCCTTATTCAGTAAGGGGTAATAGTGCGTCCAAAACGCGCGTCCAACCCCCCCCGAACCTAATAGCGCCCGCAACATGCAAATGCATGTTGATGGCCCTATTAGGCATTCCTGCACGATTCAGTAAGTAAAATGTGCAGCCAAGTCGCACATTTTACTTTCAGAAATTTTTCTCCGGGCACTAGGAATGCACAGAAAAGCAGTAAAAACTGCTTTTCTGTGCACCCTCCGACTTAATATCATGGCGATATTAAGTCGGAGGTCCTGAAAGTTTAAAAAAGTAAAAAAAAAAAAAAATTTGAAATAGACCCGCGGGTTGAAAACCGGACGCTCAATTTTGCCGGCGTCCAGTTTTCGAACCCTTGGCTGTCAGCGGGCTCGAGAACCGACGCTGGCAAAATTGAGCGTCGGCTGTCAAACCCACTGACAGTCGCCGCTCCTGTCCGAAAAGAGGCGCTAGGGACGCGCTAGTGTCCCTAGCGCCTCTTTTTACCGCCGGGCCTAATTTAAATAAATTTATTTACTGAATCGCGTGCACAGGAGAGTGGCCTGTGCACTCGCCCGTTCTCCTGCATTTTTACTGTATCGGCCTGAATGTCAGCTTTCGCTCATTCTTAGGAAGTCAAGCCAATTGTTAGTCCAATAAAAAAAGCATCACTTTAGATAGATAGATGTATATGTATGTATATATATATAATATGTATATATATATATATATATATATATATATATATATGTATATGTAGTTTGTATCTGTCATCCCTATGCATGGAAAGAAAGGTTATCAAGACAGAGCTGATAAAGGTGTTATAAAGGGGATGTTACTGTCCCGCTGCTTGACCAGCTCTGGCCAATATTTGTACATTAAATTCCGTGGCAAAAAAAACCCCAAAAACCATTTATGGAAGCAGACACTCTGTAAATTTTTTCTGCAAAACGGAAACATGTAATTATTCCCCAGTGTTTCCTGGATGCTTCTGCATAGATGGGCAAACAACCGATTTTCCATCCATAAACGCACGCACACCCGGAGCCTGCAAGACGGTCTGCAACTGTTTACTTTTCTGAAGTCCACGTGGTTAATGATTAATGGAGGAAAGGTAAAGGTGGGGAATTCTGCGTTCTTCCTTTCCAAAAGGCCCATCTGTCCATCTAAGACTACCTGAATACAGGAATTGAGTTCGGGTCATACCTCTGCAGCTTATTATTGATGATTTATGTCTTCTATGTTTTATGTTCATTTGTTTTTTTATATTATATGTGTTGAAAGTCTAAACTGCCTTGACCTTTTTGTATAGGCAACGTATAAATCCTAATAAAGATAAACCTTCAAACATTTCTGAGGATTCAAGAGCTTGGTTAAAAATAATGCCAAACCTATCTCTAAAATTCTCCTCTTATTGGGCAGATCAGGCATGATTAGCAAAAGGTTTGGGTGAAAAGCAATGTTTTAAACTTCCATTGGAAAGTCAAATAGTCCAACTCAAACCGTTAACTGAAAGAATATCGAATAGCGCTATGCAAGAAAAAGCAGCAATAACCGGGAATTATCTGCGGATCTCAGGGTTCACTCTGGAAGATTCTTGTAGCTAAAATGGTCCCTGGTTCTGGAGTGCACAAAAAGTTCAGATCCGTGATTTCAAAATCACTCTAAAATGAACTGGGAGCCGGTGCACTTTTTTCAGGAACTGGTGCGATGTGGGACGATGTGCCGCCACAGTTTGTTGAAGTTGCAGTTTACCACTAGACTTGCAAAATTACCCAAGATACAAAATGTTACATTAATCCAGTCTAGACAATAGAAAAAGCCTGTTCACAGCCAAAAACCTGAACAGTTTGTAAATGGTACCAATACTTTTAGCCGTAGCGGCAATATGAAAATTCCTAGATAGACGAGCTCACTCTCAGACTCTTAACCTGATCATTCACCGGCAAAGCCGCATTACCGGCATGAAAGAACGCAGAGTTAGTGGTGCTTCTCTCTCTACGGAAAAAACAAAAAAAATCTCGGTTTTAGGCTTTACTTAGGGCTAGTTGTCATCCATTGGGGCCGATGCAATACAGCGCGCTCAGCCGCGGGAGGTGGGTTAAATAGACGCTAATCTGCACCCTAATGCAATAGGGGGATTAGCGCCTATTTAACGCTCGTCCGACGCGGAGTGAATGAGATAGCGCTCATCACATGCAAATGCATGTAAATGAGGCTATTACTCATTCACGCCAAATGCCTGGAGCAGAGTTAAAAGCTGAGCGCATTGAAAAAATGTAGAGGAAAGCTTTTCTGTACTTCTTTAAAAGTAAAAAAAGAAATAACCTCAGCCGGCCGCATTGAAGACCGGCGCCGATATGCTCGGCGTCGGTGTTCATAACCGGCAGCCCGCCGGTTACCGCGGGGTCGCGTTAGCAAGGAGGCGCTAAGGTCGCGCAAGCGACCCTAGCGCCTCCTTGCTAGCGCGACCCCTTAATTTGTTTATTGCACGGCGCCCCCCCCCCTGCGGGCACCCTGCGCACGTTAAGAAAGCGGGCGCTAAAAAGTCAGAGCCCGCTTTCCGCATTTAATATTTCATCAGCCCCATTGTGATTAAATAAGAGATTGTTATTTAAATCTTGCACTGTGGGTTAGAGTAACAGTGGACCCTTGAGCCGGCCTGACGGAGAGAGAGGATGATGGGAGGAGGAGTCTCCGTGGAGAGAACGCAGGCCGGGAGGCGGATGCTAGCAGAGCGAGAAGGAAGTTCTTCACCCTGGAAGCCGGAATCCCCCCCGAGAGGAGCCCTTGAGGGTCCGAGCCGCTGGGACTTAGGTGACCGAAGAAGATGACTTCACCCTGGAGGCCAGAGGCTCCCCCGGGAGGAGCCCGTGGGAACCCGGACCGCTGGGACTTAGGCGAGCAGCAAGCTAGAAGAGACGGTCCGAGGTCGAGACAGGCGGCTGGCGAGCAGAGTCGGAGGCAGGGCAGAAGTCAGCACCGGAGAAGCAATGTCGGAACAAGCGGGGAAGATCCGGAACTGGAACAGAAGTGGAGCAGGAACTGGAGAACGAAGAACCGGGACTGGAACTGAAGAGGGATCTGGAGCAGGAGAGGAAGAACTGGAACTGAAGACGAAGATCCGAATCTGGAACTGGAACTGGAACAAGACAGGATCAGGTTTCCAATGAGATTGCAGACAAACGTCCAGAGCACACAGCAACACGGATAGCAGGTAACCTTCTTGCAAGGCACTGACTGAGGGCAGACGCCGGCCTTAAATATCCGCCGGCGTCTGACGTCACAAAAGGGGCGGCCCACGATCCGGCGGGAAAAGGCCTTTAAATTGCCCCCCTCGCGCGTGCCTAGGAAGGGAGGGGCAATGTTTAGAGACTCGGCGGCGTCTCCCTCGTGAAGACGCGGCCGCGCAGGCCCGCCAGGACACGGCGACTGCTGCCCGAGGAGCGGCGGACCGGCCGGCGGATCCCGGACCCGGAACCCCGGAAGCAGAGATAAGGTCCCGTTTGCCAGCGCTGCTACCGGGAGTGCAAACAAAGGCGACATAATAATCGGGCATTAGTGGAGAACAACTGGAACGAGATTCTAACCTGAATTAATAATACCGTCGGGGATTAAAACAATGTAAATTACGGTAAAGGTACCGCACAGGTCACCACAGGTAGTCAGGGCCCTGTCCTGAGAGAGGTAACGAGCAGTTTATAGCTCTCCACCTATCCTGCACGGCTTCAAAACCAAGAATACATAGCTGCAGTGCAGCACCTTATATCAGAAGCTGACGTGTATACGTCTCGCTCTCCATATCTCCTGACTGACCGGAGTGTTCTCCCTGTAGTGTTGACAGTAAAGGTGCGCTCATGATGACTCCGCTATTTATCTCTGTTATTATTTTATTACCTGGATTGATTACCCACTTTTCCGAATATGAAACTCATCCAAAGCAGTTTACAGCTTATTAGAACCAGCAGGCATATAAACATGAGGAAGTTGAAAGCTCTTGTTTGCACACGAGATCATTTCCCAACACCCTCACTAAGATGACATGGACCCATTCCCAGGGCACAGACAATTCAGGTCATTTGGTTGCTCCACAAGAGTCATGAGCTGTCGGGCCTCCTTCCCCACAGCGACGCCGATTGATGGGAGTGATGGCCACGGCCAGTAGCCTGGGGAGCAGAGGAAAGAGCACGCTTCATTGTCCGCCAGGCTAGCACAGCCAACAACCAAATGTCTGCATCTTTTCACATTTCGTCATATGTCTGTCCTGCCTACCTAAACCTCTCTCTCTGTACGCCAAGCTACAGCCCATAGGCAGGGGTCTTACCACCTGACTCTCATGTCATCAGAAATAAACACTTAACAAATAATAATAATGTGTTTCTTAACTAGCTTTTGGGATTAATAGTCTCTTCTGCAGGTCAGAATTCAAATGAGCAAAAGCTGACATTACCAGGAAATGCAGAGTTGTGTGACTGCCATGAGAGAATCTCAAAAGGCATTCCAGTGATAGGATGAAGGGGAAGGGGCTTTGATGGGGGATCGGAACGTGACAAGCAGCGTAATTTTACGGCTCATAATGTGATAGGAAACCTGGGTCTCTGTTGGGTCCTTTTTTTTTGTCAGTTCCAAAGTGTCT